>NC_037683.1:79178202-79478202 GCF_003255815.1 Theropithecus gelada
TTTTTTTTTTGAGACGGAGTCTCGCTCTGTCGCCCAGGCTGGAGTGCTGTGGCCGGATCTCAGCTCACTGCAAGCTCCGCCTCCCGGGTTCCCGCCATTCTCCTGCCTCAGGCTCCCGAGTAGCTGGGACTACAGGCGCCCGCCGCCTCGCCCGGCTAGTTTTTTGTATTTTTTAGTAGAGGTGGGGTTTCACCATGTTAGCCAGGATGGTCTCGATCTCCTGACCTCGTGATCCGCCCGTCTCGGCCTCCCAAAGTGCTGGGATTACAGGCTTGAGCCACCGCGCCCGGCCTGGTTTCAGAGTCTTAACGTGATAAGACCAGCTAGCAAATTCACACTTGGGGTTTCTGTTTGGTAGTTCATTTCCAGAGGTTTTATTTAAGTTTTGACATCTTCCTTGATTATATCCAATAGTGTATATTAAAGTTAATTTCAATTTTTACCACTGTGTTTGTTTCATAAAAGATAATCCATCTATCCATCTACCAGTTCATTTATTCATTCAGCAATATTTGTTAGGTCCTTAGAAATGCAGGACAATTGCATGAGAAGACTTGGAAGTCAAAAGACCTGGCTCTAAATCTGTCTTTTTCATTTCCTTTCTGTGTGACCTTGGGTAGGTCATTTAACTTGTCCAAGCCTCAGTCTCTTCAGGTTAAGTGGAGGAAATAATACCTACTTCTCTGGGTTATTCTGATGCTTAGATGAGATAGTAATGAAAAGAAAAACGATTTGGAAAATAAAGTGCTCTGCACACGTTATTTGATATGACTATTTCACAAAGAGGAGCCAGCCAGAAGCCTCTGCTTACTTAAGCAACAACTTAGCTTTGGGAATTAGACATGAATTAAATTGCTCTCTGTCCTTCTTTTATTGTTGATCTTTTATTGTTGAGTCTGAGCCTCAGCTGTGGCACCCACATGTGAACAAAAAGAGAAGCTTCGAGTAGCTCAGGGAACCCTCTTCTTTGTATGCAAGTGTCTTCATGGGAAAGTGATAGGTTTGCCTGGCAGCAGGGTGTTGCCTCCTCCATGGTCCAGAATACAGATGGGAATGTTACACTACAAAACAATTAGCATTTCCTTACACAGAAAAGATGTTAAAGATAAACAAGGGGCTTGTGGGACTTGGTGGAAGAGGCGAAGTGTACTAAGGAGCTCACTCTGCTCCTCTGCGGAAGACCAGCCTTCTGACCGTCCAGAAGCATTTCAGACTGCAAGGAACTCCGATTTAAATTGCAGAGGACAGTTTTTTGTTTTTTTGTTTTTTTTTTTCCTTATCATAAATTGCCTCATGTGCCATTGTCTGTTAAGAGAGTTGGTTCCTGGAGTGGCTGGCGGCATTGGAATAAACTAATTATAAGTGAAAGTTAAATACCAATTCCTAGACCCACTCCTCAAGGAGCCTTATTCTTTGGATCTGATCATCTGCATTTTTAAAAGCTCCCGGGAGGATGCTAACTCACTGCTAAATATGGGACTCATGGCTTGAAGATGGGGATGAACTGAAGCATATGGTAATGAGACTGATGAGTTTTGGGGACTAACCAGGTTTTTGGAATGCTTCTGTCCCAGGTCCTGTTCACCTCCATTTTCCATTACCTTCTCTCCATTTTCATGAAAACCAGTTTTCAGAATAGTTTATAGGACAATTGCAGCACGCCAGTTTTAAATCACTTTAATCGATGTCATTCTTTGTCAACCGTTTCATGAGAGCAGACGTGAAAGATTTGAGGAGGTTATTTGCCTTATCCTTTCAATTCATGCCCCCCAGGTACAGCTCTATGATTGATGTTTGAGAACATCATGATAACATCATGTTTTTATGATAAAATCTCAGTGCTCAGTTCTCTGTTCATCTGCTTTTTTTGTGCTATGGGTGGCAAGTGCTGCTGGGTTAGGCTGCGCCTGAACAAGGTCCCTGCCCAGTGCCAAGAAAGAAAGAGAATAACCTTTGACGTGTTTTATCTTCAAGATCTTTGGGGGTCATGGAACATGAGGAAAGTTGTTAGTGAAGGCTTGGAATATATTGTGTTTCCTAAGAGCTGATGAAAGATAGGGAACATAGCCACACTTGTGACTTAGGAATGCAAGTGAGTGTGTTGACTGTGATGCGATTAAACATAAAATAAAAGATGTGACCACATACCTGTTTTGGCAGGTTACTTTTTTGTGAGACAGAGTCTTGCTCTGTCATTCGGATTGGAGTGCAGTGGCACGATCATGGCCCACCCCAGCCTCAACATCCCAGGCTCAAATGATGCTCTCACCTCAGCATCCTGAGTAGCTTGGACCACAGGCGGGTGTACCCTACACCTGGCTAATTTTTTATATTTTTTGTAAAGATGGAGGTCTCACTTTGTTGCTGTTTTGACAGATTACTTCTTAACCAGCAAAACCTGTGCATTTGGATTCTGGTTTCTGACATTAACTGTGTGGCCAAGTACAAGTGGCTTAACCTCTCTGTCTTTAGTTTCCTCATCTGATAAAAGGATTTAACAATGCCCAAATTGCTTGGTTGTTTTGAAGTTATGATAAGACAAGGATATGAGTGTCTTGTACATAACAAAAGATAGTTTCCATCCGATCTGAAGCCAACTTCCACCTTCTCAGTTTGTCCTGGAGTGTAAAGTGGCAGCTACTGTGAGACGAGTCAGTCTTGATAGGAGAATCTATTTAGTTGAGCTGATGTGCCTCAATGTTGCTCTGTAAAAAAGATGCCGGGATACATATTGGTGCATATAACTTCATAAAGTACTACATGACAATGCATAATGTAGCGGCTTGGGAGCTGTAGAAGGCAACAAAGGAGATTGTTGAAATATGCTTTGCAAAATGGCTATGAATCCAGGAGGATGTATTAGTGGTATCCCCACTGGTCCACCCCAGTATTTATTTAATATCAGTGGGTCAACTGTAGGAAGGTCTCATTATACAGTTGGTAACATGATGTCATCATGGGTGGATTCCACTTGCCATATAAGATTCCAGAAGGCAGGGATGTTTAGTTAATAAATTTAGTTAATAAATAAATATTAAATTTATTAACTAAAATAAAGTAAAATAAATTACTTTATTTAGAGCTAAGGAGTCACAGATCAGTTTTTCCTATTTCATGTGGATGGTTGAAGATACAACAAATGACTATTGCTACATGGAAGAAAGCAATCTAAACAGGAGCTGAGAATTGCTGGGTTCCAAATTCAACAGCATTTCATTGGGAGAGGGTCATCAAGATAAGAATAAGCGCTCCACCAAGAAAGAGCACCCAGCTAGCAAGTTTTATGCTGAACACTGAGACCCAGGCTTAGCCTTCTTTGATAAGAATAGAAGCTTAGCAAAGAGGGCTGAAGTCTCATAGTTGCCAAAAGCACTTTTCGAAGCTATTTTCTCATTTAAGCCTTACGACAGCCCTATGAGGTCAGTGTTTGAAATCCTCATTTGGCATGGGAGAATGGAAGACACAGGGCCATGAAGTGGCAGGGTTGGGAGTGGATTATTGGGCCCAGGTTTTTCCCTATATGAAATGGCCTCTGTCAAAAATTAGGTGAGGTTTTGACGGTAGTATGATAGTATAAAGCCCAGGGTGCCCAGAAATACTGAAATCTTACCTCCTCAATGATGTGGATACATTTACCTGGTGACAAAGGAGAACAAGAATAAAAAATAAAATTAAATTAAAAATTAAAAAAAGCAAAATATTTTTTTCTCTCTTTCATTCCTTTTTTTTTTTTTTTTTTTTAAATTTAGAAATGGAGTCTCATGCTATGAACCAGGGTGGAGTCCAGTGTGTAATCACAGTTCATGGCAACTCTGAATTCCTGGGCTCAAGCAATCCTCCTGTCTCAGCCTCCCACGTTGCTAGGACTAAAGACATGTGCCACTACATCTCGCTAATTTTTTTTAATTTTTGTAAAGTTGGGATCTTGCTATGTTGCCCAGGCTGGCCTTGAACTCCTGGGCTCAATCTTCCCTCCTTGGACTCCCAAAGTGCTGGGATTACAGCCGTGAACCACCACACCCAGTCTCAAATCTGAAATTCTAAGTTAGCAGTCCAGGATGGGGCTAGAGAATTTGCATCCTCATGGACCACAACAGCAAGCAGCACTGACCTACAGGATATAGCCCAGGGTTTTTAACCTCATCAAATAGACTTCCATACCTAATTTTTACTGTCTCTTTAGCATCATTACATGCCATCAGGTCACTTTTCACTTCATGTAACACATGTAGCATGGTGTTTGGGGAGTACTAACAAAAATTTTGTTTCAAGGTTCTATGTGCCGTTCTCTCAAACCTCTTCCTAATTTCTCCCAAAGGAGAGAAAGTTGCTGTGAGTTGAACTGACTCTGGAATAGTTCTTGGACCATATTTGCTATATATGTGGAAAGGTTAATGATTGAAAGTGTCATCTCTCTCTCGTTTATTTCTCACTGATGGGCTAGGACCCACTTCATTGCTCAAGGACCTCTGGCCTGCTTGTTCTGTCTCATTCTCATCTCTCTTCCCAGCCAAGTGTCAGAAGTGGTAGCATAATCGTTGGGAAGAGTAGGCCTGACTCCTTCATTATTAGCCTCTCAGTGGTTCTCCATGTTTCTGTGGGTTTCTGTCTTTCTTGCTCACTTCTGAGGCAGGAGGATCGCTTGAGCCAAGCAGGTCAAGGCTGCAGTGAGCCATGATTGCACCACTGCACCTCAGCCTGTCTCAAAAAAAAAAAAAAAAAAAAAAAAAAAAAAAAAAAAAAAAATCCTGGGACCCAGGAAACTGTGTCTTAATACCCTTGAGGTAACTTTGCGTTGGCTATAGTATGAGAACCATTGGACTGGTTCACCAGAAGGGAACTAAAAGGTTTCAGGGAAGGATGGGACATATTTGGTATTTTGGGGGTGGTTATACAGCCTATTATCACCCCTTCATCTGATGGCTTCCATCCCCTCAACCCAACAGCCAAGGGTGGGCTTTCAGCAGCTGTGTTTTAATTTGCCTAATATGGCCTGTATGACTATAGCTGATTGGGCCATGTGAAGACATCTAACCCAAGCTAGGTCAATCAGATGATCGCTCCCACATTCCCTGGTTTGCTGGAAGTCCAATCTGTTCCATTCACTTACCTCAGAACCAACTGAGAGTTTTGGGTTGTCCTTCTATGTCTACTATGCACTTCTTTCTTTTTCTATTTATGTCTCCTTATGTGGGTTTCTTCTTTTCCTTGGACCTCTATCTGACCTACCGTTGCCTGGTTTTTCTCTTGCCTTTCTCTCTTGCCTTATTATTCCCTTTTCTGCTTTCACTCAACCCCATCTTCTTCACTTAACCTATGAAAATATAAAATGAAATTATTGTCTCTCTCTAGAAGTTGTAATTTATGGAATAAAGTTTTATGTTCCTTGCTCTGAATTTAAAAGCAGTGTTAGTTAAATTACGTAATTATAGTGATCATTCCTATAATAGACTCTATGCAACCTTAGAAATAAAAGGTGAGCCCAATCAATGCCTATTTCCATTTTTCAGATTTTAATTTACATCACCTACACTGGGGATTAAGTAACTTGTGGCCTTTGAATCTGCTTTTTGTACCTATTACTGCAATTTTCTTCATTACAGATGATCCCCCAAACACCAATTTCCCATTGGCTCCAGTTGTTCAAGGTAGTAAAACTGCACATAAAAAACTAGCCGGGCGAGATGGCGGGCGCCTGTAGTCCCAGCTACTCGGGAGGCTGAGGCAGGAGAATGGCGTGAACCCGGGAGGCGGAGCTTGCAGTGAGTTGAGATCTGGCCACTGCACTCCAGCCTGGGCGGCAGAGCGAGACTCCGTCTCAAAAAAAAAAAAAAAAAAAAAAAAAATAGCCTAAATCTGGAATGTAATCAAGTGTACCACAAACATAGTTGCCTCATCAACAACAAATACTGTTTATATCCCCTATGGATTGAGAGTCCCTGATACATGCATCAAGAACTGTCTCTGAGTAGTACATCCTCATTTTTCTCTGGTTCCCTTGTGGTCTATCATCTATTCAATCCAATTTAGTTGAACAAACATTCATTATGCACCTATTAAGTGTTAGGGATTTTCAGATAGTGTGCTACCACTTTTAAATAACAGAGAAGCTTCCCATTAGCACACACATTTCCCAACTCTGCTAGCCAAGCCCAGTAAGTATAAATAAATGGAGATACAGGTTGAGTATCCCCTAACTGAAATGCTTAGGAGCAGAAGTATTTTGAGTTTTGAATTTTTTTCAGATTTTGGAATATTTGCATTATACTACAAGTTGAGCATCCCAAATCTGCAAATCCCAAATCTGAAATGAGTATTTCCTTGGAGCATCATGTCAGTGCTCAAACAGTTTCAGATTTTGGAACATTTTGGAGTTTTGATTTTTGAATTTGGGGTACTCAACTTGTATTAGCATTGGGCAAAGGAAAGTTAATGAACATAGGCTGAGCATCACAATGGGCTCTGTGCCAAACAGTACAGTTATACAGGCCATATTAGGCAAATTAAAACACAGCTGCTGAAAGCCCACCCCTGGCTGGTGGGTTAAGGAAATGGAAGCCATCAGATGAAGGGGTGATATAGGCTGTATAACCACCCCAAAGTACCAAGCGAGGTGCTTTTGATGTATTAGAGTTTAATTATCACAACAATTTTCGAGCGTACGTGTTATTGTCACCCTTTTTACTGATGGAGAAACCAAGGCTTTAATAAGTTAAATGAATTGCAAAACAAGTAGTAATTACTATTTTTTTGGTGTATTTTTTATTGTGGTAAAATACACATAATGTAAGCATAACATATAACATAACATTTGGCCATGTGCGGTGGCTCATGCCTGTAATCCCAGCACTTTGGGAGGCCGAGGCAGGTGGATCGCTTGAGGTCAGGAGTTGGAGACCAGCCTGGCCAACATAGTGAAACTCCGTCTCTATTAGAAATACAAAAATTAGCCGGCGTGGTGGTATGTGCTGGTAATCCCAGCTACTCGGGGGACTGAGGCAGGAGAATTGCTTGAACCTTTTGAACAACAACAATGAAAAACATAACATTTAATCATTTTTAACTGTACAATTCAGTGGCATTAAATACATCTATGATGTAGTATAATCATTACTACTATTTCAAAAATTTTTAATTATCCTAAACAGAAACTCTATACTCATTAAACAATAATTTCCCATTACTCCCTCCCCACCCACCTTGGTAGCCTCTATTCTACTTTCTGATCACTGTTGTTTCTAATGATACTTAGCTGGCATTACTGGGAAGCAGCAGAATGTGGTGATGTGAATGAGGGCTCTAACGCCAGAAGCCAAAGTTCCAAACTTGACTTCTTTAGGCTTAAAATTTATTTCTGTAAATCTAGTACACTAATTGCAATTTCTTTTTCCATTTCAAACAGAGGAGGCAAGGTCTCAGCTGTATTTTGGTCAGAAAAACTAGATAACTTCATAGAGGAAAATGAATAGTTGGCTTCAGAATACAGAACTCAGGAAGACACTTCTGATGGCAATTACAAGGGTATATTAATAGTGGTGCAAAGAAATTATGAGGGGCCAGGGAACCTTCTGACTTGGGAAAGGATCCCAAAGTGTAGCTTATGAGTCTGGTGCTGAAACAGAAAAATCTTTTTTTTTTTTTTTCTTCCAGATAGGGTTTCACTCGTCACCCAGGCTGGAGTGCAATGGTGCAATCTCGGCTCACTGCAACCTCTGCCTCACAGGCACAAGTGATCCTTCCACCTCACCTCAGCCTCCCAAGTAGCTGGGACCACAGGCATGCACCACCACGCCCAGCTAATTTTCGTATTTTTGGTAGAGATGGGGTTTTGCCATAATGCCCAGGCTGGTCTCAAACTCCTGAACCCAAGTAATCCGCCCACCTCAGCCTCCCAAAGTGCTAGAATTACAGTAAGCCACAGCACCCAGCCTTCAAAAAGAAAAATCTTAACTAGCAAACAAAGACACAGACACACAGATACACACATGCACACACACGTGTATGTGCAACATAAAGGGTTCCAGTGATTACACACATATATACATATATGTGTATACACACACGCACACACATATCCTTATCGATGCATACATCTATCTCTATATCTATTGTGATAGTTAGTATTATCTGTCAACTTGACTGCACCAGGGGAGCCTAGAATAAACATTGTTCCTGGGTGTGTCTGTGAGGGTGTTTCCAGGTGAGGTGAGCATTTGAATCAGTGAACTGAGTA
The DNA here is from genome assembly GCF_003255815.1 of Theropithecus gelada. Taxonomy (NCBI): domain Eukaryota; kingdom Metazoa; phylum Chordata; class Mammalia; order Primates; family Cercopithecidae; genus Theropithecus; species Theropithecus gelada. Next base: position 79,186,436 of record NC_037683.1, read on the forward strand.
AATTGCCCTCCCTAGTGTGGGTGGGTATCATCCAATCCACTGAGGGCTTGAATAGTAGAGGAAGGAGGAATGTGTCTCTCTTTCTTCCTGTGTGCCTGTTTGAGCTGTCACGTCGGTCTTCTCTTGCCCTTGGATTGGGATTTACTTATCAGCTTCTGAGTTCTCAGGCCTTTGGACTCAACTAGAATATGACACCACTGGCTTTCCTGAGTCTCCAGCTTGCAACAGCAGATCATGGGACTTGGTCGTCAAAACCACATAAGCCAATTCCTCATAATAGATATTCCTATGTATATGTGTGTGCACACACACATACACACACACACTTGATCCTTTTTATCTGGACAAGCCTGACTAATTATCTATCTACCTATCTATCTATGGACCAATGTGTGGCTTAAAATACTGGTACCCATTCTGCCCTGATCCAAGGGCAAAGAGCTCTCAGAGTTCTCAACAAAACAACTTGAAAGTAGCATTTCACTTGTCAGAGAGTGAGGATAAGTGAACCTGATGAAAACACACATCCAGTTCCCTTTGAGGTACAGCTGAATAAGTGTAGTGACCCAACTATCTCCAAAGTAACAACTTTACACGACCCAGCAAGCTCACAGCAAAGTCATACAAGTCTAGGGAAATCACAGTGCTCCTTGAAAAATGTCCCAGCCCGGACCTTTGAAAGATGGACAAACTTGTCATCTGCTAGAAGAAACCTTGGAGAAAAACAGGTCCAGGGGTGACAGCTGAGGCCAGCCCATACGAGCCAATTAATTTTGGGCTAATAGTTGTACCTGTCTGAACCAAGTTAATAGTATCTATTGCATAAAGCAGATATGGGGATTATATGAGGAAATTTATGTCAACAGTGCTTGGCCATTGCCTGGCACAAAGAATATGGTCAAGAAATACGTTTTCTCTTAATGGCAGTAGAAGCCGCTGTTTCTAAAACATTCCCTATGTTGTCAAAAGTATGTATTTTTCTTTATAACTTGCAAAGGAAGCATTATCATCGTGTGTGTGTGTGTGTGTGTATGTGTGTATACGGATGAGGAAACTCAATCTCGGAGAAGTTAAATAATGGCCGGAGGTGCAGCTGGAAGTGGCAGGACTAGAATTTAAGGCAGGCCGTGTGGACTTCCTCAGTCTGCCTGTTCGCCAGCCTCCTTTCATCTTTCAACACTCATTGCCCAATCTGACCTTACATAGTGGGCTCTAAAAAAAAAGGTCAAGCCAGAAGCCAGATATTTATTTCTTAGTAAGGGATGAAGGGAGAATGTCGGGGGAAAATACTTTAGTATGTGTCCTGGCTTTACCCATTCTCCTCTGGATGGGCAAAGTTATGGACTTTTATTTCCTCAGACTTCTGGCAGTTGTTTGTTCCCACCAACAAGGGCAGTGTCACTAAATCAGTGCCACCAACTCAGTGGAGGGAGGCAGGTGGTAATGCTGAGCAGTTTCAATGACAACATACATCACAGCTGTTCACCCCATGAGTATCAAAATGGGGATAGGCCTGAAAGCTAATCGGGTTACAGAGTTGTTCAAAGAAAGATATTTGGAGGCAAATAGCTTCTGTGGAGACCATCTTATCCTCCATGACCTTGCTGGTGTATTCCGATGTCCCTCTTAGCAGGGGGATGTGGAGTTTGGGACCAAAGATTTTGTAACATTGAATTCAACTCTGAAGCATGAATTCACATTTAAAATTAAAGCAATTTGGGGCTAGGTGTGGTGGCTCATGCCTGTAATCCCAGCACTTTGGGAGGCTGAGGAGGGCAGATCACTTGAGGTCAGGAGTTTGAGGCCAGCCTGACCAATAAGGTGAAACCCCATCTCTACTAAAATACAAAAATTAGCTGGGAGTGATGAGTCATACTTGTAATCCCAGCTACTTGGGAGGCTGAGGCAGGAGAATCGCTTGTGCCTGGGAGGCAGAGGTTGCAGTGAGCTGAGATTGCACCATTGCACTGCAGCCTGAGTGACAGAACGAGACTCCACCTCAAAAATAAATTAAATAACATTAAAGCAGTTTGGATTATAAGGTCTTAAAAGTTTTCTGCCTCAAAACTTTGGTGATGCCATCTTTCTCAGTGGCCATTTTCTTGTCCTTTTGACTGACCTATTTTCTTTTCTCCTTTTACTGTGGCCACTCTCTAAGATTCCTTGTTTCTAGGGTCCTTCATTTCTCATAGCTTTGGGGAATTCAAGCCCTTGAAGTGTCACCTCAGGATTGGGTTGCTGTGAATGCCCCCCAAACCATCCTCCTCTCCTCAGTCCTTTCTTAAACTCATCTGCCTTGAATGCCACAACCAGAATTGTCTTACTTTCAACCTTTTACTCAACAGCTTCCAATTATTTTCTCCTTCTCAAGCTTAAGCCTTCTCAAGTTGGATCTGACAACCACTATTATTCAAATAATGTTTTTATCTTATGAAAAAAAGAGATCCATTTAGAATAATAATTGGGGGCAACCTCAGTCAACTAAACTTGCAGCGGGTATAACCTTCAGGGATAGCAGTCAACTCATGAAATGTTGTATGGATGGGGTAGCACAGAAAAGCAAAAGTCAACTTGAAAGGATTGCAGTAAAGGCAAGAAGGGAATTTACTTGCTAATCTAGCAAACTCAATATTGAAGTGACTATATTATCAGGAGTTATTATTGGAAAGAAGATAATAGGTAGCACTGAAAATGTCATGGGCCCTGTGTTTCTTCCTAACCAACGATTCATTTTTCATTGGACCCACAACAGGAAGTAATTCATCCTGTTATAAAGGATGTAACATTTCCTTCCATTGACATAGCAGGCAGGAGTTTGGTGATTTTACTGGAAATGACGGTTTTTTTTCCTTGGAGAGAATTCTGTTTCTATGAAGCACACACAGATGCTGCCACCAATCTGAAACTCAGGTTAGAGAGGAAGAGAGGCTCAGCGGCATACAGGATAGCATGAGTTTAACTGGGAACATGTCAGAAACAGCCAGCAATTTTATTTTTTTTTTTGAACAGGGAATATTGAGAATAAGCAAAGCCTGCTTTTATAGAATTCAACTGATGCATTCCCAGTTAAAGATATTGAGATGGTATGTTAGCAAAGTCTATGAACTTCTTGGGATAAGTAATTAGAACAGAGAGGAGGGAATTGGACATGCCAGCCAGATAGTGTGGCACCTATGGAAGAGAGTGAAGGTAAGGTCAGAATACTATTCCCAGTCCCGCTGTGTGTGTTCTTACCTCTGCCTTGGTGATGATGGAATTGACGTGGCTATTGTGAGTCACTGTGTGCCTGTCCTTTATCACTCATTGTACTGAGGATAAAATCATAAATTGTTCACAGTTTTCATCATAGTCATTGCCAGTAAAATTCTTTTGTCATCTTCATTATGCCCAAAGTTCACTCTTCTCCCTTGCTGCCGTTGACTCAAGGTGTTTGGAAAAGATGAGCCCTAGCTGATTTTCAGGGGGGGCAAAATAAGTGGATAGTGCTTCTTCAAAATGCTCGTTTCTCTCAACTTCCTTCCATCAGGAGGTGCTGCATCTCACAGAAACAAACTGCATTTTCCATGTGGACTCTCGTTGGATATTAGCTGCCATCTGCTTTGTGCCCTCTCCAGAAACTACTACAGGTCCCTGTCATGGGATGAACTGTGTACCTTCAAAATTCATGTGCTGAAGTCCTAACCCCTAATACCTCAGACTGTGACTATATTTGGAGAGAGTCTTTAAAGAAGTCATTAAGGTAAATGAGGTCATTTGGGTGAACTCAAATCCAATCTATGACTGGTGTCCTTATAAGAAGAGATTAGGACACAGACACACAGAGAAGGAAGACCATATGAAAACATAGGGAGAAGACGGCCATCTACAAACAAAGGAGAGAGACCCGAAAAGAAACCAACTCTGCTGGTACCTTGATTCTGAATTTCTAGCCTGCAGAACTGTGAAGAAATAAATTTCTGCTGTGTAAGCCAGCCAGTCTGTGGTACTTCGTTATAATATGTGGTACCCCATATTATACTAATACGGGATCATTTCTGCCACCTGCATTGCTGACTCCTGAATGTGGGGACAAGGGCAATTGTGTTTGTTAGACACACAGAAAGCACAGATATGACCTACATCAAGCCTAGACTCCTGCTCCTTGTTTTCTAGGTTCTCTCCAATCTTCCTCTCCTCTTCTGCATTCCAAGGCTTATCTCTCCGGCATGAACTTTACATGACCATCAGACAAGGTTCCTTCCTGTCTTGCTCACTGCACCTCCCCTATACACTGCTAAGTTCCACTCCTCCAGTGTCCTGATGTGGTCCCTTATCCACCCAGCCCCCAAAGCCTAGATTTCGATTGCTTCTCCACTATTCTCACCTTCTTCTAGACAGGTACCCTGCTTTCTAATTGGTACCACACCACTTCAGGCTTGAGTTTTCTTTCTTCATAGACTTTCCAATTTTTTTTTTAAAGGTATATTTAGGCTTACACAGGTACATAAAATGAAGCAAGATAACATAAATTTGGCAGTGGGGAGAAAGGAAAACAACGACAGAGAAATATTAAAGAGAGCCAGGAATGAAACCAACATCGGAGAGCAGGCTCATCTTGCTACAGATTTGGCTCACTTTTCAAGAACCCAACTTAAAAATGGAAACTTTACAGTTATACAATTCACACTGTATATAAAATGGAAACAAACTGATTGCTCAGAAGTAAAACTGTTCCTGATATTATTGAAAGAAGTACATTTCTCCTGAGAGTTCTAAAACTGCTTTATGTAATGAATGGCATTTTCAGCATCTTCACAGTGGCCAAGCGATGAGGTTTTTTGAATGCTCTCACAGCATTATACCAAAGTTTAGTTCAGTTAGGCTATAGTAAGTCCTCAGTTAATCCAAGGGCTTAGATTTTCAAGGTCTTAGAGGAAGAAAGGGATTACATACGCTGCAGGCAGTTTATCATTGCTTCTTTTAAATGAGCAATGAATTTAGCAATGGCAAGAGCCTACAAACAGAATTCTGGGTTGCCAAGTAAGTTTTGATTGCTTATACTAAAGGCAACAAAAGCCAGGAATAGGCCGGCCACGGTGGCTCATGCCTGTAATCCCAGCACTTTGGGAAGCCAAAGCGGGTGGATCCCCTGAGGTCAGGAGTTCAAAACCAGCCTGATCAACATGGCGAAACCCTGTCTCTACTAATAATACAAAAAGTAGCTGGGCATGGTGGTTCATGCCTGTAATCCCAGCTACTTGGGAGGCTGAAGCAAGAGAATCACTTGAACTTGGGGGACAGAGCTTGTGGTAAGCTGAGATCACGCCATTGTACTCTAGCCTAGGCTAAAGAGCGAAACTCTGTCTCAAAAGAAAGATAAGAAAAAGAGCCAGGAGTGAAGATGTGATTCCATTTGACAGTGCTCTAAAGCCAAAGACCACCAGGAATGCACCTGAAGTCAAACTGAGTTGGGTTTTTCTTGGCTTGTTGCACTGAGGGAGACTGCATATCAAGGGGACACATGGGTGGAAGGCACAGAGAGAAGGTGTGAGAGGTTTACATTATGATATTTGAGCTGGTGTTAGATGATTTTGGAGAGAGTTCAAGGAAGCATGTGTTGCTCCGGATACGGTGCTATCAGGAACTGGGCCAATTCTGATTGGGTATCTGAATTTTTATCAAGAAGGCAGGAAGAATAAAGTGTGATTAAAGCTGTGATTATTAAGAAACTATAGTCTCTCTCATAAGCTGAGATAAATATTTGGTTATTTTGGTAGTTTTCACAGTGGCCTTATTTTTGTCTGTGCTCAGACATGACTGTGGAGTGAATGTATTTCTGTCTCACTTTATTACAGTGATAGAATGGCCTTGTCTAGCGTTGTTTTCTATAATAGCAATACCAAGATCTAACTGCTAGTGCCAGCCGGCTCCCAACTGTCAGGGGCTGTGTTTATTTCTCCCACTCTATAGACTGAGGAGCCTGATAAGTATGGATGAACCAGAGGAAATGTCTTGAAAGAGACAAGATTTTACCCTAAAACTTTGGTTTGAATCAGTGTAAACGTACAGGCAAATAAGGAAATTGAGACTTCTCTTATTTCTTCTAATAGATAATTTAACCATCTAAGTCTTAGGGCAAACCCTTCCCCCAAGCAATATCAAGCTTAAAATTTGATTTTGATCTTGGCATATTGATCCTAGAGCCTTGGATCATCTGGCTTAGCTCCAAGGCATGTGCTATGTGTGAACTTTCCTTCAGCATTTACAGATTATAGCTGTGACTTCTTCATGTTACTTATTAAAAATATAACTCCTTTTTTTGTTTACAAAAGCTGAACTTTATATAAACCATTAACTCAAAGAATTATTACTAAAATATTACATTTCAGAAAGTATGAAACAGGGAATAAAACCTATAATTCCATTAGCAACACTAACCCAACTATAGTTATCTTGCTTATTCCTCTAACGACTCTAACCCAGCTACTGTCATCTTTGTTTATTCTTTTTCATGACCATTTAAAAATAGTTTTAATTATACTGTATAACATTCTATAATTTGCTATTTTACTTTATAATGTGTTGTTTTTCCTTACATCTCTGCTTTTCCATGTAACTATAGAATCATTTTAATGATTGTTTTTATTGGCTGCATAAAATTTCACATAAATTTACCATTTTCTTATATTTCTGATAGAAATGTGTAATTATTTTCTTTGTATTTCTGTTTTACTAGCATTAGGATGAGGATTTTCCAAGTTTGTAGAATTATCTTTTTCTTCGAAAATAATTGTCCTTTCAACCCAGAGCTTTTCAAGATTTTCTCTTTGTGCTTGAAGTTTGAAGTTTTGCCAAAGTATGGATAAATGTCTCTCTTCTTTCAATAATATTGCCTGAAGTTTGTTAGGCATTTTCAACCTAAAATGGTTTTTTGTTTTTTTTTTTCTTTTTAGCTTTTGCTGCTTCTCCATCTCTTCACTTTTTTTCTTTTCTTTTTCTTCTAGTGCTGGTTTCCTGGATCTAATTCTTATCTGTTTCCTCAAGATTACTAGACCTTTGTATTTTTTTTCTTGAGAATTTACTTATTTTATCCTTTTGATCTTCCAGGCCATTGAATTTGAGTATCATCAGTGATCATCGTTTCCTTAAATTCATCTGCTGACTTAAAAAAAAAAAATTAATGGATGTTTTCTAGGAAGTCTTTTGTTTTGTGCTGAATTTGAATCCCTTTAAATACTCTTTTGATAATTTACTTTTTCATTTTTTTAATACGTTGCCCTCTGCCTGTTCCAGTCAGCTTTATTTCATGAGGGACCTGTTAATCCTTGTTTTTTTTTTCCCCTCTCTCTAATTGTCGAGCACCTTAGCATCTGGCTATTTTTCTTTGCTGATCACTGGAGTTCAGTGGCTGGGATACCTTAACTGGGATTGAGGGTGGGGTGAGATTGTCTGAGAAACAGAAGGTGTGGTGATCTGGCCCTGAAAACCGGCTGGGCTGCAGTGAGAAGTCATCAACTCCCTATCATGGCATGAGGCAGGGTGGAGGAGGAGGGAGGCTCTCTATGGCTTTCCCAGCCTCAGGGGGAGCCTTCAGTCCACCCTCACAGCTCCTCATCAGCTTCTCTGGGCCTGGTGAGACTGGCCAATGTCAACTTTGTCAACTTTCCCTACAGAGGTTTAGGGATCTCAGGGGATCAAGCTATTCCCAGGATCTGGCTGCTTCAGATCCTTGCACTGGAACTACCTTCTGCTGCCTCTGCCTCCCAGGCTCCCATTTGGCCCAGAGGGTGGACATACCGCACTGATGTGCAATGTGTGCAACGTGTGTGTGCAGTTTTGCCAGTTCACTGCCCGAGTGCATGCTAGGCTGAGAGGAGTGAGATAAAGCTCAGGAGGAGCTGTATGTCTAGGAAAGGCAGGAGGCACCAATTCACTGTCTTTCTAGATTCCCCTGCTGTCATGCTTTCTAGAATTATTTTAAATATTTCAGCTCAGTCATTCTTTCCTATAACTTTAGAATAAATCATTCTGTGAATTTTTCTTGGGGTGGGAGAAGGAGGTAAATTAGCATCTTTCAAATATTTACTCCTGGAAGATATGGCTCTATATTAATTCAAGCTTTCTTTATTATAAGTTTCATTCTTTTCTATGTATAAAGTCACACACTTTTCTCATTAAGGTTTTTTTCAGACACTTGGTTATGATCATGAATTGTATTTCTTTTATTTTTCTCCTTACATTTTCTTTTTAATTATGCTCATATTAATTTTCAAGATGCAGGCCGGATGCGGTGGCTCATGCCTGTAATCCTAGTACTTTGGGAGGCTGAGGCGGGCAGATCACTTGGGGTCAGCAGTTAGAGACCGGCCTGAACAACATGGTGAAAACCCATCTCCACTAAAAATACAAAAATTAGCCATGCCTGCTGGTGCACACCTGTAATCCCAGCTACTCAGAAGGCTGAAGCGGGAGAATCGCTTGAACCTAGGAGGCAGAGGTTGCAGTGAGCCAAGATTGCGCCACTGCGCTGCTGGGAGACAGAGGGAGACTCTGTCTTAAAAAAAAAAAAAAAGAAAAAAAAAAAATTGAGATGCTCTTTAGAGAAAGTTCTTAACCTTGGATGTAGTTTAGAATCTAGATCTCTGCACAGGTTGCTCATTTCCGGGTTTCAGATGCCTTTCAGGGGTTCCCCTCTGTGCCTGTGCAGCCAGGTCCAGACGATCACAGGGAAGATTTTCACTTACTTTTCCAATGTAGCCACAGAGAAAATGATCATGAAGTACTATAATGCACTATAATGTAGCATTATATATATATATATATATATATATATATATATATACACACACACACACACACACACACACACATATATACACACACACACAGAGAAAATAGCCATGTATTTTATTTTTCTGTCAGAAGAAATAAGGACACTTGCTTTTTTCTTCCTCAGAAGAGATGACTCTTTTAAATGCAGTGGTAAAATAATATAGGACACATACTGGTCCAGCTTCCTGGTCTCTCTGATACTCCAAGGATCACCTTGGGGAGTCATGCCAATGACAGAATGTCTCATCAAGGACCATTTCTTATCCCAAATGGACAATTTCAAAGATTTGTTGGATTATTAATTAAATAATTTAAGGACATTATTAACAAATTAATTGTTTCTTTCTTTTCTTAAAATAAGAAATGTTTGACCCTTGCGCAAAATTTAAAAATATACAAAAGAGGCCAGGCATGGTGGCTCAAGCCTGTAATCCTAGGACTTTGGGAGGCTGAGGTGGGTGGATCACAAGGTCAGGAGACTGAGACCATGTTAGCTTACATGGTGGAAACCCGTTTCTACTTAAAAAAAAAAAAAAAAATTAGCTGGGTGTGGCGGCATGTGCCCGTAATCCCAGTTACTTGGGAGGCTGAGGCAGGAGAGTTGCTTGAACCCAGGAGGTGGAGGTTGCAGTGAGCTGAGATAATGTCACTGCACTCCAGCCTGGCGACAAAGCTAGACTCCGTCTCAAAAAAAAAAAAAAAAAAATACACACACACACACAAACACACAAGGGTAGAAAGTAACACCTAAGTCTTCTTCCTCCTCTTGTCTTTAAATTCCAGTGCCCTTCCCCAGAGGAAACTATAGCTGTTAGTTGCTGTAAATTCTTTCTGACCAGGGGTGGACAAACATTTTCTGTAAAGCCCCAGGTAATAAATGTTTTACCCTTAGTGGGCCATGAAGTTTTCATCACAACTATTCAATTCTACCATTATTTTGTGGATAGTATGAAGAGTGTGTCGACTGGGCATGGTGGCTCCCGCCTATAATCCCAGCACCTTCAGAGGCTGAGGCGGGTGAATCACCTAAGGTCAGGAGTTTGAGCCCCAGTCTGGCCAACATGGTGAAACCCTGTCTCTACTAAGAATATAAAAAATTAGCAGGGCATAGTGGCATTTGCCACTAACAACAACAAAAAATGAGTGTGTCTGTGTTCAAGGAAAGTTTCATGGAAACTGACATTTGAATTTCATGTATTTTCATGCCATTATATTCATCTTTTGAATTTATTCTTCTATTTCTTTTTTCCAACCATTAAAAACATTAAAAAAAATACAAAAACAGGTAGTGGGCTGCTGTTGGCCTTTGGGCCAGTTTGCTGACTGCTGTTCTAGAGGCATTCCCTGCATATTCAAGCACATGTAGATATACTGTATTTTCCTTCTGTTTCTTTGTTAATTTGTCTACAAACAGGCTTCATGTCATATGTATTGTTCTGCACTGAGCTTTTTCAATTAAGGTTTCCTGGTGATCATTCCATGTTGGTTCATAGAATTACTTCTTTTGTTTTATTGGTCATGTGATGTTCAGGCATGTGTCATGATATATTGAGGAACATTAAGGCTGTTTCTTTTTTGTTGTTTTTTTCTCTCTCTCTCTCTTTTTTTTTAAATCTCTCTCTTTTTTGAGACAGAGCCTTCCACTGTTGCACAGGTGCGAGTGCAGTGGTGCAGTCTCGGTTCACTGCAGCCTCCACCTCCAGAGCTCAAGCGATCGTCACACCTTAGCCTCTCAAGTAGCTGGAACCACAGGTATGTGCCACCATATCCAGCTAATTATTTTTTATTTTTTTATTTTTTTGAGACTGAGTCTTGCTCTGTCACCAAGCTGGAGTGCAGTGGCGTGATCTCAGCTCACCGCAACCTCTGCCTCCCGGGTTCAAGCGATTCCCCTGCCTCAGCCTCCCAAGTAACTGGGACTACAGGCACGTGCCACCACGCCTGGCTAATTTTTTTGTATTTTAGTAGAGATGAGGTTTTGCCATTTTGGCCAGGCTGGTCTCCATCTCCTGGCCTCAAGTGATCTGTCTGCCTCAGCCTCCCAAAGTGCTGGGATTACAGGTGTGAGCCACCACGTGCCTGTCCTAAGATGGTTTCTGATGTCTACCTTCTATAAGTAATGCTGCAACATATATCCTTGTACATTTGCCTTTGTGCACCTCTGTGATTCTGTTTATAGAATAAATTCAAAAAAGAGTAATCAGAACTAACAATTTAGCATAAATATAAGTAAGGTTTCTAACCAGAGACTTGGCTACTTCTATTATGGTTTTAATGTCCAGATCACAGCAGAACTCTGGGTGAATCTTTTAAGAAATCACCTATTAATAGGGATCCCAGAGGATGTGGACGACATTTGTAGTTACAGGCATGTCTTAACTACCAGAGTGCGCTAGTCAATCACTGTGACTAGATTTCTCTCGCTTATGATTGTTGTGAGCATGGTCACATGATTTAATTCTGGCCAATGATAAATTCTGGCCAGTTAGGGAAAAAGTGCTACTGGGGCTCTAGAAAAGTTTCCTCACTGATAAGACCCCTTGAAGAAAGCAGTCTTCCCATTGCTTGAAAGAAAGCACGTCTACTTGACTCCTGAAGCTATTCAGCCATCTTGCCTTCATTAGAGAGTCAGTCTGAGGACAAGCTAAGAAGGCCAGAGTGATTGAGCAGAAATATGGAAAGAATCTGAGTCCATGGTGACATGGTGACATGTAGAAGTTCTGAGATAACAAAGCTGAGCAGCTTTTCTTCTAAATTTTTTTATTAAGTGAAATGGTAAATTCTTTATGGTTTAGATAGTTAAGTTTATTGTTTTGTTACTTGTAGCCAAAATAATCCTAATAATATATTACCTTTATAGTATTTATGTAGATAGCTGTTGAAAACTAAAGAGCCCTTATTGGCTGTAACATGGAGCTTCATGGGTAGAAAATAAAGAGACATTTTTCTTGTTCTTTCTCCTGCTATGGAAAACTTTAAGAAGCAAAAACTACTAAAATAGGGAAGAGTCTAGTATTTTTTTTTTTTAAGAAAAGCCATTCCCATTGCAAATTTTATAAACCATGAAGAAATATTGCAGATCTAGGCTGTTTTAAAAATGATTTATGAGGATGGAGGTAGTAGAATATTTCCACTTTGAAACAAGGTAACACTGTAGTTGGTTAAGATTTTTTTACACTTATTTTTCTTATGGTTGCAGAAAAAAGGAATCTATTCCATTTCTTTGTGTGTGTGAAATCCATGGCAAGAACATGATACTGACATCAATAACCAAATCGATAAAATACAGGCAAAGCACTTACAGCTGTGTCAGTATCTGCAAAATAGAGAAATGTCAATTCAGTATTTACTCAGTGTCCCACCCACAGCAGGAAGCTGGGTGCTGAGGCAAGCTTGCTAGAAGTACAGGCCTATAGATGATTAGCCTATAGCATTGTGGGAGCAAATTACAGGATTAGCTGAGGATAAACTATTATTAGACCTGTCAATATTTGCTAATTGCTGGATAATACTGTTTCATACATCTCGTGTCTGTCTCACCACAGCATCTCTCTTTCAATCCCAAACACACATAAACACACACACATTTTGGGCTTTGGCAGTGGATCATGGTAAGCACTCGTCTAAAAGACACTGCAAACTTAATTCTTAGTTACGTGGAATTTTCCCAAGATTCTGGTGACAGGTGTCCGAAACTCTGCTGTGATGCTTTTATTTTAAAGCAAACTTTGCTTATAGAAGGCACCCTAGAACGGTAAGAATAGACGTCCAAAGCCACACAAAGGAAGTTGCTTTAGAAAAACAGCAACTGGGTGATTGCACTGAAAGGAAAGGTCTTTGGAACCTTGATTGACAAGTTCTACCAGTTGCAGCAAAGGACGCTTTCCACTGAGTTATGTGCTCATGAAATTGTTAGTCATGGGCTGACTTAGCTTTCTTAATCTTAAATAAATAAATCCTTTCTTTTCTCCCTGTCGTGTTTTCTTCCCCACTCATTTGCCCTTCCTCTCTCTCTCTCTTATAGGTTTGATGGGATGGCAATTTTATATTACAAGAGCACAAAAGTGGGCTTATAGCTTTTCACAGATAGAAGGCCTATCTCAGTGGTAAAGCTACCAGTTGGACGTAGTGATACATGGCGTACTCTATTCTGTTAAGGTCTAGAAGTCTTCATAGGAAGGATAAGTCCACATGAGGTTACTTGCGTACTTCAGATTCATTACTGAGCTTGGTTCCATGCAGTAGAAGCAGCCTGATGTAGTGAAAAGAGAACAGGGTTTAGGGTCAAGCCAGCCTGAGTTCACAAATCATCTCTGACATTAATTGTGTGACTGAAACCAGATAATTAGCCAATACAAGATAAGCCTCAGTTTTTTCATTTGCTAACCGACATACTATTATAGACCTTGTGAGGATTAAGTTAGAGCAGGCATGGGATGCAGGTGAGCACTTACTCATTCTACAGACATTTATTGAGTATTGCTCTGTTCCAGGCATATTTCAGGACAGGACATTAAAATCAAATATGCTAGGCACAGTGGCCCATGCCTATAATCCCAGCACTTTGGGAGACTGAGGCAGGAGGATCACTTGAGGCCAGGAATTTGAGACCAGCCTGGGCAGCATGGTGAAACCTCGCATCTACTAAAAAATAAAAAAAATTAGCCATGTGTTTTGGCTCATGCTTGTAATCCCATCTACTCAGGAGGCTGAGATATCAGAATTGCTTGAACCCAGGAGGTGGAGTTTGCAGTGAGCCGAGATTGCTCCACTGCCAGCCTGGGTGACAGAATGGGACTCTGTCTCAAAAAAAAAAAAAAAAAAAATCAAATATGGCTCAGTGCCTGACTCTGAAGAGTTTACAGTCCACTGGAGAAAGCAGATGTGTACATCAGTGATTCCAGAAAAGAAACCCGGAGGAGGAGGCGAGAGATAGTGATGACGATGATGATGGTATAGTGATGGAGAAGGTTTTCTATTGATGGCCTCTGAGATGTATTTCAAAGGAGAAGCAGGACAAGGAGAAGTGAGGGGAAGTGCAGTTAAGGCCGAAGAAAAAACATGCACAAAAGCTGCTAGGGTTTACCAGAGCATGAGCAATTATCGCTGGGACTGTATGGTTGAATCGAATGAAGTGACGGAGGCAGTGATAGGCAGTGAAATAAAAAAAAAATTGTCAGGGGCCAGGCATGATGGCTTACACCTGTAATCCCAGCACTTTGGGAGGCCTAGGTGGGCAGATCATAAGGTTAAGAGATTGAGACCATCCTGGCCAACATGGTGAAACCCTGTCTCTACTAAAAATACAAAAATTAGCTGGGCGTGTAGTCCGCGCACCTGTAGTCCCAGCTACTCGGGAGGCTAAGGCAGGAGAATCACTTGAACCTGGGAGGCAGAGGTTGCAGTGAGCCGAGATCACGCCACTGCACTCCAGCCTGGCAACAGAGCGAGACTCAGTCTTGAAAAAAAAGTCAGGAATCCCACAGTAAAGGGCCTTGTGTGCTAAGAAGTGAAGTTTGAACTTACCAGGTAGTATGGTCACATAGCCTGTAAGAGATAGGTAAATTAGAGTGTAACTCAAGTTATCTAAATCCAAGGTCAGAATGTATTCTCCTATATAGCTCTCTACTTCTTTTAATGTGGGACGTTAGCACAACGATCCTAATGTCAGTGCCTGTGGAGGTCACCTATAATAGTATAATCTGGAGTAGAGAATGTTGGATGTAGCCTAAGTTTCCCCATGGAGTTGTGAGGCACCCATCTGAAGGGTCAATGGCTTGCCTGGGAAAAATAGGCTGTGGGTTCTAAAGCAGGGAGAGTCTGAGCTTAGGTACCATAAGAACGAATAGAAAGAGTAAAGCCTCTCCAAAAGTGAGTGAGGGCGGAATGGAGGATGATACCCATGGGTTGGGCAGCCGGTAAACACAAGAACAGAGGAAGTCAGGAATAAAGATAGCAAGGAGGGAAAGAGGGCTCAGGATCCTCTACATAACCAGGACCCAGAGGCTTGGCGTGTTTTGTTATTTATTAGGTGCTGGTTGCAGAGGGTGTGTGTGGGTTAGTCACCCTAGTTAAATGCACAGGTTGGCCCAAAGAGCAAGTCATAATTGGGCTCCTCCAGCGTAACTGAGATTACCCTGCCAGTATACCATGTTTATACCCCATTGAGGAAGCTTTCTACTTCCTTCCTTCATATCTTAGCTTGTGTTTTTCCTTCTTATGTCGTAAGGCCCTCCAAAGGGAAGGTGTCAGTTGAACATTTTCATTATAAAATTTTCTTGAGGATAACCCAGGCTTTAAAATTAATTTTAATTATCATTTATTGAAACTTGCTTGCCTGAGGACATTATACTAACTTGGAATCCTAAAGAACACCACTGTCCCAGAAAAATCAGGCTAGATAGAATTTGCATTTAGAGATGTTAGATGGCAGAAGAAAAAAAAAGGGACCCAAGGAAAGCCTGTTCCAGCTGCTTCCTGGGCTCAAGAGCAAATCTAATAAACGTATTCAGGCAGTGTCATGTTGGTAAACCTGTTTCGGTTTGTTTTGCTGGGGGTTGATTTCCAGTCAAGTTGTTTGGGTATCAGAACATAATATGCTGACTCTGGCAGCCCTGGTTTGCTTTGGTAGAGGGATTAATGTTGGTATGTGTCACTGAATGTAACCAGTTCTTTGTATTCTGAGTCTTCCTGTCCAAACTAGGGAAGCACACTTCTTCAAGATCGGTTTTTGGTGTCAGCTTGTAATCTTGATTTTGACCTGGAAACAATGAAAATATACTGGTTTGGTTCTCGCCAAATTCTAACTGGTGCCCTAAATATGTCAAGCAACCCCTGCACTGTGTTACCAGCAGGCCAGCTGGGTCTGTAGTCATCCAAGACTCGCTTTTAAGTTGATGTCAGTTACTGGCCCCAAATCCATGCCTTTTGGGGAAAATCTAATGCTCCAGTTTGCAATGACACTGATGCTTTTTAAGTGGCTTCAGAGCCAAGAAAGACATGGCTCTTTATAAAATCAATTGCAGATTCAGCAGTGTACTATATATAGTGGCAGGACTTTTTTTTTAATCTTAAAAAAATGTAGGAGGCTGTGCCTTTATATGGAGCAGAGTTGCAAAAGTCTTTTCCAACTTGTTAGGGACTCAAAACTTCCTTTAGAATCCTCAGTGGACTTTGAGTTCAGCAAAAATGTAGTGCCTGTCATCTACTAAGTGATCCAGTGAAAGCACTGGGGAATCTCAACTTTCAAACATCCTGATGAAAGGATACAGGCACCTTATATCTTGCGCCTGGAAATGGGACTCATCAAAGCAAGTTATGCTAATGCTGGAACCAAGACTCTTGCTTCATCTTCTTGCTGCTTTCTCCTCCTCTTGCTTTCCTGCTTTCATCTCTTCTCCAGGACAGGGAAGTGAGGGTCAAACAATCACTCACATCCTTCTGAAGGGATCCAAATCTTCTCAGAAGGGTCATGTTTTCTCTTCCATCAGTGCACTCAAATTTGAGACTTGCATTCTTGAATGACTAAGACTCCTTTTCTTCTGTCCTATAGAAACATCCCTGTGATTTAGAAATGTTCTGATAAAGTTGAGTCAGAAAAATCAGCAGGTAGAATGTAAACTTAATGATCTTTGTTTGTAAACTTAATGATCTTTGTAGAAATCTTTGTTTTGTTAATTGAAGTATCCATGCTCTAGGAACAGTGTCAGGCATAAAAGCAGTGCTCAAAATATTTGTCAGATGAATAAATAAAGGGGTAAGTGTGTTGATCATTAATTAAGTAGGTCCAGAGAGTACAAGGAGCTATTGGAAAAGTAGACTTTTCCACTGTTTTTTTCTCATGGGCTGAAGATGTTTGAAGCATGGAGTGGGGGTAGAAGAATGGGTTTGGGAAAAAGTTTGAGAAAAAGTGTAACTTTTAGAGAATAATGTCAAAGGAGAACAAGAGGCTTAAAAATAAATAGTATAGAATTGAAAGCAGGTGTTTGAACCAATACTTGTACACCAATGTTCATAGCAGCATTATTCACAATAGCCAAAAAATAAAAATAACCCAAATGTCCATCAACAGACAAATGGATAAAAAAACTGTATTATGTACATACAATGGAATACTATTTAGCCTTTGAAAGGAATGACATTCTGATGCATGTTACAAGGATGAATCTTGAAAACATTATACTTAATAAGCCAGATGCAAATTAAGCCAAACACAAAAGCAGGACACAAACGGATAAATATTATATAATTCCATTTATATTAGGTAAGTAGACCAGACAAATTCATAGAATCAGAAAGTGAAACAGAATTTACCAGAAGCTGGGGAAGTGGGGAATAGGGAGTTATTGTTTAATGTACAGAGTTTCTGTTTGGGATGAGGAATAAGTTCTGGAAATAGTGGTATTAATTGCCAATATTGTGAATGTACTTAGTGCTGCTGAATTGTATACATTGAAATGGTTAAAATGATCAATTTTATGTTAAGCATATTTTCCCACAATTTAAACAAACAAACAACAAACCTGACAACAAACCTGTGCCCAGGAAGCACAGGAAACTTGTTTCTTTGGGTTTCTTTTTCTCTGTCATGGCACAGAAGACTGTGGCATCAGTCAGACTTGGCTCAAATCCAAGCCCCACCATTCACTAATGGTGTGGCTTTGGTCAGGCGAGTTCACTCCTCAGCGTTCCAGCTTTCTTATTGGTAAAATGGAGATAATAGAAATGCCTAATTATTGTGATGTGAGAGTATATGTTATTGTGGAGGTAATATGCTTAGCACAGTGTCCTGAAACATGGTAGGCAAGCAATAAATGATTAATTCATGATCTCTCCCACTCTTCTCCCTAAGCCTATGTCTTCCCTCCATCCTCTTCCATCTCTTCAATTATTTTTTTCTTCCATTTTGCAAAATTTGTTTCTCTGATCCAGGCTGTATTAGTCTGTTCTCATGGTACTAATAAAGATATACTGGAGCCTGGGTAATTTATAAAGAAAAGAAGTTTTAATGGACTCACAGTTCCACATGGCTGGGAAGGCCTCAGAATCATGGTGGAAGATGAATGAGGAGCAAAGTTACATCTTACATGCTGGCAGGCAAAGAGAGAGTGTCCCCTTTATAAAACCATCAGATCTCGTGAGACTTATTCACTATCACAAGAACAACACAGAAAAGACCTGCCCCTATGATTCAGTTACCTCCCACTGGGTCCCTCCCAAAACATGTGGGAATTATGGGAGCTACAATTCAAGATGAGACTTGGGTGGCGACACAGCCAAACCGTATTACCGGCCTAGATTTCTGACAAACGGTCTTCCCTGGCTGGGCTCAGGCAAGAGTTCTGGCAGAGAAAGCAGTTTCTGATCCAGGTGAATGTTTTAAAAACTTTCTGTGTAGTTATTTCCACTAGAGTGCATATTGCTTTCTTTGTGCCTCTGGCATTACTGGCACAGCCTACACATTCCTCAGTGCATCGTGGAATTCAGAGGTCACCCTGTTTCTTGGAATATCATTTTATCTTCCTTACACCAAAGCATAAAGGAACTTCCTCAACCCTATGTGTTCATGCCATCAAAGCCCTTGCTTCATGCTCTTTTTGAAGTTATTTAATAAACAAAATGTAGGCACTGTTGTAAAAATTAAAAAGTTCTACAATGATTATAATGAAAACCTGTGGTCCCTTCTCTCACCTCTTTCCCACCCTTGATCCCAGCTCCCCAGAGACAAGTACTGTTAACTTTTACTACCCTTAATGCTAGTATTTCACTTCATTTTCTAAATGATAAAATTTTACTGCTAAATCTTATTTTTTATCGAGTTACAGATTATCAACTGACTTGTTACTATCAAACATGAGAGTTTTACTCACTTAAAACTCATCACAACTCTGCCTCCACATTCTTCCTCTCTATATCCTTCTATTGCACAATTTTTGATTGTAGTAATCAAGTTGTAGATTACTATTATTAATAGTTGTATTTTTATAACAATGTAAATCATAGTCTTGTTTTTCATAACAATGTAAATACTGAATCTTGTGTATTTTTATTTTTCTTGTACGATTACTTTTTATTTTCTTGAAAATAATAATCACCTAACTTTTTGTTTGGTAAATCTTTCTAAGAGCATGCATGGCTGAAAATATGTTCATTTCACCTTTCTGTCATTTGATTAATAGTTTGATTGGATATAGAATTCTAGGTTAAACTAATCTTTCTTCAGCGTATTAAAGCCATTCCATTTTCTTCTAGTATCTGGTGGTGTTGAGAAATCTAGTGACATATGGTTGTCTGATCTATTTGTGGCCTGTTTTTTCTTTCTGGAAATATTTATGATATCTACTTTTCAGTTGTCTGAAATGTTGTGGGGATGTGTCTTGGGGTATATGTGTTTTGTTGTTCTGGACAGTCAGGTAATGGGGGGTCCTTTCAGTCTGAAAACTCATTTTTTCCTCTTCCAGTAAATTCTCATGTTATTACTTCCATGATATCCTTTATCTCATTTTCTCTGAACTCTTCCTGGAACTTTGTCTGTGAGTATTGGGCCTCCAAGACTGATACTCTAGTTGTCATATATTTTGTCTCTTATTTTCTTTGACTTTTGTTCTGCTTTTTGGAATTTTTTTTTCCCATTTTATTTTAGAATTATTTTACTGATCTGTTTATTTTTGGTTATAGTATTTTTAACTTTCAAAAATTTTTCTTATTTTTGGAATATTACATTTTTATAATATCTGATTCTTTATTTAGTATTTTATGTTTCAAAATTATGAATTATAGCGTTTTCTTTAACATTTTGTTCTGTTTTCTTCATTGACACGAATTCTTCTGAAGTTCTTTTTTCTTGTTCAATTTAGTCTGTCTTTCATGTTGGAAGGCTTTTAAAAAATTTGGGTGATCTTTTGGCTGTTCGTATTTAAGGGTGAGGAACGAAAATGTTGATTAAAACGCTGTGTGCATGAGTAGGGTTTGCTGACTGGTGATTTTCTTTGTACATGGTTTTCTTCAGTACCTCGCCACTTTTAGAGGGAATTCTGACCATTGGCAACTACAGATCCTTTTTCTTGGTCATATCAAAACCTTTAGTCCCCTGTCATGTGTGTGTGCGTAGAAGCCTGTATAAATCTGGCTGAAATATTCTGGGAATTAAGAAGATTGGGGCTCTGAAAATAGACAATGTTTACTCCCAACTTGCTCCATCCTATTTTCGTTCAAAGTTCTGGTTTATTTCTTCCAGATTGTAAACTTGGTTATTATTAAGATAAGAGAGAGAGTGATCTGGGTTATGAGGAAAATCTAATGAGTTTTCTATTTGCTGTGTGGGTGGAGGAGGTGGGAATATTCCTTAAAAACCCAAGTTTAGAAAAATCTGAGGCAAAATCAATTGCTTACAAATAGGGACAAGGTTAAGTAGATGGTGGTACAGCTATATCATGACATATTATGTAGCCTATACAATAATAATATAGCCAAACATATGTTATGTAGAAAAATGGTCATAATATATGGCTAAGTGAAAAAATGCAGGCTACAAAATATGCATAATTATAATAGTATTTTATTAAAACAAAAAATATTCTCACTGTATAATTCCTATTGCTATAAATATTTCAGTTGTAGGACAAATAATGTGTTAATAAGACAGGCCAGGAAATAGAAATCTGAAAATAAGACTAAATAGTTACAAGAAAAGCTTGTCCCATTTGATGCAGCTATAAGGAAATTATTTTCCCAATAATTTTGACTTTTTATTTTCTACCCCATTTAATCTATGTGGCTCACAGACACTTTTGCCATAATTATTTGGCCAAATTAGATGTGAGGTATAATCTGTATGACACCAATCCCTATTGAGTACCCTGCAACAACTGTCTCTGGCAGGAACTGAGGAAATTCAAGAACCCTGGAGCCAGTGGGGGCACGTAACATGAAGAATAGAAGTGAGCAAGTTGCAAATATCTTTGGGAAAAAAACCATTTTTTTTTTCTTTTTTTTCTTTTTTTTGAGATGGAGTCTCGCTCTGTCACCCAGGCTGGAGTGTAGTGGTGCGATCTTGGTGCACCGCAACCTCTGCCTCCCGGGTTCAAGCAATTCTTCTGCCTCAGCCTCCCGAGTAGCTGGGATTACAGGCGCCCGCCACCACACCCAGCTAATTTTTTTGTATTTTTAGTAGAGACGGGGTTTCACTGTGTTAGCCAGAATGATCTCGATCTCCTGACCTCATGATCCACTGGCCTCGGCCTCCCAGAGTGCTGGGATTACAGACGTGAGCCACCGTGTCCAGCCAAACCGAGCATTTTTGTTTTATTGAGGCTCTCAGAAGAAATGCTTCTGGTGTATTTTATCGTTAAGTATGGAAGTGGCTATTGATTTAAAAGTGCTGTATATTTTTATCATTTTAAAGAAGTGTCTTTGTAATCCTGGTTTTCAGAGAGCTTTTATTTAAAATTGCTTATTAAATTTTACAGAATGCCTTTTGGACGTTTTATATTATAAGGTTTGTCTTATTTGATCCATTGATGTGCCATATTAGATTTCTTAATATTAAATTTTTCTGGCCATAGCACAATAATTATGACTTGGTCATGGTGGATTATGCCCTTTATGGTATCTTTGAATTTAATTTGCTAGCATTTTATTTGGAATATTTTCATTTGCATTTATAAGTGACAATGATTGATAGATGCCCTCACATGCACCTGCGTGTGAGTGTGCGCATGCGCTTTCACACAAGCTGTTATTGTCTGACACAGACCAGGAGTTTTCATTTTTTTTTTTTTCCAACTTTTATTTTAGGTTCAAGGGGTACCTGTGCAAGTTTGTTACATGGGGAAATTGCGTGTTGTAGGGGTTTGGTATACAGATAATTTTGTCACTCAGGTAAGCAGAATAATATCTGATAGGTCGTTTTTCAGTCCTCACCCTCCTGCCACCCTTCACCCTCAAATAGGCCCTAGTGTCTATTGTTCCCTTCTTTGTGTCTATGTGCACTCAGTGTTTAGCTCCCACATATAAGTGAGAATATGCGGTATTTGGTTTTCTGTTCCTGCATTAATTTGCTTAGGATTATGGCCTCTGGCTCCATCCATGTTGCTGCAAAGACTATGATCTCAATTTTTTTAAATAGTTGCATAGTATCCTTTAGTGTACATGTACTGCATTTTCTTTATCCAGTCTACTGTTGTTGGCCATCTAGGTTGATTCCATGTCTTTGCTATTGTGAATAGTGCTGAGATGAACATAGGTGTGCATGTGTCTTTATGGTAGAATGACTTACATTTCTTTGGGTAAATTGAATTGCTGGGTCAAATGGTAGTTCTATTTTAAATTCTTTGAGAAGTCTCCAAACAGAACAGGACTTTTCTGTGCAGAGCATTAAATATATGGACAAAAACTGATGGAACTACAAGAATCAATAGACAATGCATATTTATAGTTAGAGATTTCAATACCTTTCTCGATAGCGGATAAAACAGAAAATCTGTGAGAATATATACAATTTGAACAGCACTATCAACTAATTTGACCTAATTGACATTTGCAAAACAGTCCACCCAACAATAGCAGAGTTCATATTCTCTTAAAATTGCATATGTAGCATTTATCAAAATAGACTACATTCTTACGTTCAGGTCTTCATATCTTTTGTCAGCTTTACACCTATCGTTAAGTTTCATGTTCTAATAGTTGTTAGTTTATAGAAAGACAATTGATACTCGTGCAGTGCATTTATATCCTGCAACTGCTAAACACACATTAAGTTTAGGATCTTTTTTATAGATTTTGTAAGATTATCTGGACAGTTGATAATGTCATTTGTGAATAAAGAAACTTTACGTCTTCCTTTCAATCTGGGTGCATTTTATTTCTTTTTTCTTGTATTATTGTATTGACTAGAATCTCTAATACAATAGTGAATTGAAGTGGTGAAAGAAAAGAGCCTTGGCTTATTCCTGATCTTAGGGTGAGAGCAGTCAGTCAGTCTTTCACTTTTAAATGTGATGTTAGCTGTAAACATTTTGTAAATGTTCTTTGTGAGGTTGAGGAGGTAGCTTCTAGTTTGCTGAGTTTTTTTTTTTAATTAGGAATAGACGCTGTATTCTGTCAAATGCTATTTCTATATCTGTTGAGATGATTACTTGGTTTCTTTTGTAACCTATTTATGTCACAAATTACATTAGTTGGTTTTCAATTGTTAAACTAGCCCTGCATCCTTAAGATAAACCCCATATGGTCATGTTGTATTATCCATTTTCTGTATTGCTGGATTTCATTTGCTAATATATTTTGTTAAGAATTTTTTCATCTGTGCTCATGAGGAATATTGATCTATTTTCTTGTAATGTCTTCATCTGGTTTTGGTATCAGCGTAATGTTGATCTCTTAAAATGAGTTGAGAAAGATTCTATTCTCTTCAATTTCCTGGAGAGATTAGGTTGTAATGGTATTATTTCTTTCTTAAATATTTGGTCGAATTTACGAGCAAGCCATTTGGAAGGCCTTGAATGCCAGGCTCAAGAGCTTAGACTTTGCTCAGAAACCTCCAATAGTTTCTATGGTAAAAAGATGATGTCTGCAAAGTGGGTTTTGGAGAGATGAATCTGGCAGCCATGGGCAGGAAATATGTTGGCAGCGAGGGCAATATAAACACCCAGGAAAACATTATATTCTAATTTCCAAAGTTCCTGCAGAAAAAGCTTTTGTTTAATCTTTCACAGGCTGGAAGGAATTTCCTACATAGAAAGGAAAGTGACCCCATTTGATGAAAACTATGAATAGTCTGAAAGAAGATTTTTCTATATGGGGAGGCAATGTTGGGGCTGCAACCATCGTCACTGAAAAATTAGTTCTCCTCCCATGGGTTTCTAATTCAGCGAAATAAACCCAACCTGGCTTGACATGTGCTTTATGAAGTGCCAAGACCAGAGTTAGATGGCAGCATTTTTAAGTGACTGGAATGTTTTAAAGACGATTTTAGATTTTCTTTTCTTTCTAGGTTTAGAGTCATGAAAGAAAACAAGTCTGAAGGACCTATTCATAATACAACTCTGTAATGTTGCCACCTTCCTTCAATACTGGAGATTTGTCCTTTTGAATAAACACAGTCTCCTGTTCTGGGCATGATATCCAACATATTTCTTTCCACACTGTTTATGATTTTTATTAAACAATATTGAAACTCAATTTATCTGATTGCAATGGCCAATCTCAATGAGTTTCACTTTATTGCATTGGCTCTCAGGATAGGATAGGCCAGTGCCAACTTAAAAGTTTAGTAACTTAAACTAAAAATAATAAAATGAATTTGTCTTAAGGCTGAAACCATCTTATTTTATAAGCCCTTTTCAGCTCCTGAAAATATTTCCCCAAATATAAGTTTTATGAAAGCATCTTTCAGCATTTTCTTCTGAACTGCAACCCAAACAATGCCTAAACACCTTTCTAATATAATAAAATGTTGTTGGGAAAAAGCCTTGTTAGGGAATGGCTTTCACTTGGCATTAGTGTGAATGACTTGGCATTGTCAACATGGGTGGTGTTATTTTAAATACAGAACATCCTGCACAGTGATTTTCATTGTAAAGTCTGTGATGTCAAACTTCAATAAAATTTCTTTCTGGGAATTGAACCTGCAAAATGTACACATGGCAAATGTCTTTTATTCAAACAGCTTTAAAAACAAAACAAAACAAAAATCTCACATTTGGATCATATACATCTGTTATCCCATCTGGTCCTCATAACAAATATGTGAAGCAACTAAGTCAAATTTTATAATTCACTCATTGTACAGATGCAGAAATGGAGGCATGGACTATAATAAGTAAGTGGCAAAACTAAGATCAGAACTCAAAACTCTCAACTCTAGCTTTCATGCTTCTACACATGGCATACCGCCTCTCCAGAGGGACAATACAGAAATGGTAATGAAGTGATTTCTCATTTGCAAGACTCAAAATATACAAACTTGGTATATACATAGGGTGAGCCAATATTACACCCCTGGAGTTGAATATTTTGTCAATAAGTTTCCAAATGTTACAATTCCATAAAGAAATGTCTATGTTTTGCTTTTAAATAAGATATTTTTTTCCACCCATTAATACACTGTTTTGATGGTATCTCAGAGAACTTATGTGTGGGATTTTAGAAAAAAAAGAAAACAGGCATAGATAATGTGAATTTATTTAAATGTATATAAAACCGAGGTTTCTAACTTCCGATATGGACCTTTTTAGAATCCCCATATAGATAGACACCAAGAGATACAGGAATTCCTGAAATTAAATGTAAAATTTTTTGAGTATAAATGTTTTCTGGGAGGATCTTTTGGTTTCATTGGACTTTTAAAGGGGGTTTGTTTCTTGAGGAATGATTACTCTAATAGACACCAGAAATAATTCCTCCTATCACCCACCAAAGCAGCCCACAAAGATATCTCCATCTCCTGAGCTTTCAGAGAGTGTGCTATCTGTCTGGCATGTTTATTTGGGACCCACTGAGCTTTGCTTTGTCATTTAACTGTTATACGTAAGAGGCACTTCATCTCAATAATCTGTTTCAGAGTACACAGAACCGTTTTGTGCCTGTAGTAGATGCTTAAGAAATCATAGATTTATAAATGTTGACTTTAAAGTCTCTGATAACTAGGGTAAGAACCCATGAGGACTGTGGGATCAAGCAATGCTTAATTAAGGTACTTAGTTGGCAAATCAATTCTAAACACAAAAAACTAAGTAACAGGTATGATTATCAAGCTATAGGATAACTTTAAAAATAGCCTCACTAGTGTATCATAACCTAGATAATTGTTACCATTTCAATGTGATTCCTTTCCCCAGTTATGTGTTTTTTCAAAGATGATGCTTGTATTAGTCCATTTTCAGACTGCTGATGAAGGCATGCTCGAGACTGGAAAGAAAAAGAGGTTTAATGGACTTACACTTCCACATGGCTGGGGAAGCCTCACAATCATAGCAGAAGGGAAGGAGGAGCAAGTCATGTCTTATATGGATGGCAGTAGGCAAAAAGAGAGCTTATGCAGGGAAACTCCCATTTTTAATACCGTCAGTTCTTATGAGACTTATTCACTATCATGAGAACAGCATGGGAAAGACCCATCCCCATGATTAAATTATCTCCCACCAGGTCCCTTCCACAACATGTGGGAATTATGGGAGCTACAAGATGAGATTTGGGTGGTGACACAGAGCCAAACCACATCATTCCACTCCTGGCCCCTCCCAAATTTCATGTCTTCACATTTCAAAACCAATCATGCCTTCCCAACAGTCCCCCAAAGTCTTAAGCCATTTCAGCATTAACTCAAAAGTCCATAGTCCAAAGTCTCATCTGAGACAAGGCAAGTCCCTTCCGCCTATGAGCCTGTAAAATCAAAAGCAAGTTAGTTACTTCCTAGATACAATGAGGGTATAGGCATTGAGTAAATACAGCCATCCCAAACGGGCAAAATTGGCCAAAACAAAGGGGCCACAGGCCCCATGCAAGTCCAAAATCCAGCAGGCAGTCAAATCTTAAAGCTCCAAGATCTCCTTAAACTCTGTGTCTCACATTCAGGTCACGCCAATGCAAGAGGTGAGCTCCCACAGCCTGGGGCAGCTCCGCCCCTGTGACTCCATTCCTGACTGTTTTCGTGGGCTGGTGTTGAGTGTCTGTGGCTTTTCCAGGCACATGGTGGAAGCTGTCAAAGGATCTACCATTCTGGGATCTGGAGGACAGAGGCCCTCTTCTCACAGTTCCAGTAGGTGGTGTGCCAGTGGGGGCTCTGTACCCTACATTTCCCTTTGGCACTTCCCTAGCAGAGGTTCTCCATGAGCGCCCCACCCCTGCAGCAAACTTCTGCCTGGACATCCAGGCATTTCCATACATGCTCTGAAATTTAGGAGGAGGTTTCAAAACCCCAATTATTGACTTGTGCAGGCTCAACACCATGTAGAAGATGCTAAGGCTTGGGGCTTCCACCCTCTGAAGTAAAAGCCCAAGCTGTACCTTGACTCCTTTTAGTCATGGCTGGAGCAGCTGGGTTGCAGGAGACCAAGTCCCTAGACTGCACACAGCAGAGGGACCCTGGGCCTGGGCCACAAAATCATTTTCTCCCTCTAAGCCTCTGGGTCTGTGATGGGAGGGGCTGCTGCAAAAGTCTCTGACATGCCCTGGAAATATTTTCCCCATTGGCTTGATGACTAACATATGGCTCCTTGTTACTTAGGCAAATTTCTGCAGGCAGATTGAATTTCTCCTCAGAAAATGGAATTATATTTTCTATTGCATTGTCAGGAAGCAAATTTTTGGAACTTTTATGCTTTGTTTTCCCTTTAAATCTGAATGCCTTTAACAGCACCCAAGTCACCTCTTGAATGCTTTTCTGCTTAGAAATTTTTTTCTGCCAGATACTCTAAATCATCTCTCTCAAGTTCAAAGTTCCACAGATCTTTAGGGCAGGGGCAAAATGCCACCAGTCTCTTTGCTGAAATGTAGCAAGAGTCGCCTTTACTCTAGTTCCCAACAATTTCCTCATCTCTGTCTGAGACCACTTCAGCCTGGATTTCATGTCCATATCATTATCAGCATTTTGGTCAAAGCCATTCAAGTCTCTAGGAAGTTCCAAACTCTCCTACATTTTCCTGTCTTCTGAGCCCTCCAAACTGTTCCAAACTGCCTGCTACCCAGTTCCAAAGTCATTTCCACATTTTCTGGTATTTTTTCAGCAGCACCCCACTCTACTGGTACCAATTTGCTCTGTTAGTCTGTTTTCATCCTGCTGATAAATACATACCCAAGACTGGAAAGAAAAAGTTTAATGGACTTATAGCGCCACATGGCTGGGGAGGACTCACAATTATGCCAGGAGGCAAGGAGGAGCAAGTCACATCTTACGCGGATGGTGGCAAGCAAAAAGAGACCTTGTGCAGGGAAACTCCTGTTTTTAAAACTATCAGATCTTGTGAGACTTATTCACAATCATGAGAGCAGCATGGGAAAAACCCACCCCCATGATTCAATTATCTTCCACCTGGTCCCTCCCACAACTCGTGGGAATTATGGGAGCTACAAGATGAGATTTGGATGGGGACACAGTCAAACCATGTCAATGCTATTAGCTCTACATACAGTCTATAGGACTTCCTCATTAGGACAGCCACGGAGGGTCTCAAAAGGGCATTAACCAGCATGACAAATTACTACGTTCCCTGATGGAAAGTGCAATGATTTTGCTGTTTCAAAATCTTAAGTCTACCTTCAAAGATGTAAGGGTTTTATATATGTATATAAAACAATATGTATGCAAAAATCAGTTTTGTGCTCCCTGAATATAAATCAACGAAAGGACCTGTAACTTGTATGCTGAGTAGTAAATCACTGGGATAGGTAAACAATCTCTTATTCTTTCAAGAGACAGTGCTTACTTGGAGGCCTAAATACTGGGATGCTTACTTTAAAAATAATCTATGGTTTGCATTCATGGTATCAATTTAGTTTTACAATCCAGTATTTGAGCACTTAAAAAGCATCCAACTTTGTGCTATGCACTGAGGGCACAAAGATTGCAAAGACTAAATTCTTATATAAATGAAGCTTGTATTTCATTCAGTCAAAGAGTTATATATAATCTCAACATGATGATATACATGGTATTGTAGATTTATATGCCAGGTAGACAAGAGACTCAGGACCCAAACAGGGACAACAGGGAAGGCTTCCTGGAAGAAGAGACATCTGAGCCCAGACTTGGAAGAAGAATAAGAGCCAGGTAAGTAAAGGCCAGAAGGGCACTTCAAGCAGAGGGAAGAGCAGGAGCAAAGGCACAGTCTTGTACAGAAAACAGCAGTAAAGGAGGAGGTTAAAGGGGAGGGATTGCAAGGAGTTCGGCATTACTGAGAAGTTGGCCCGGCCCTCGGAGCCCAGCGCCGCCGCCATGTCCTCCGGGGCTAGCGCGAGCGCCCTGCAGCGCCTGGTGGAGCAGCTCAAGTTGGAGGCTGGCGTGGAGAGGATCAAGGTCTCTCAGGCAGCTGCAGAGCTTCAACAGTACTGTATGCAGAATGCCTGCAAGGATGCCCTGCTGGTGGGTGTTCCAGCTGGAAGTAACCCCTTCCGGGAGCCCAGATCCTGTGCTTTACTCTGAAGACTCTAGGAGAGAAGTTCGCTGAGGAATGCCTTCAAGCGCAAAGTGATGAATGACTGCCTTCAAGTCTCAAGAAAACACTTTTCCCTAACTCTAATTAGAGATGTTTTAGCCCTTTCCTGTGGCCTGGTCCTATAGCGAAAATCACAGAAATTCATGAGTTTCTACTTGAGTGAGGAAACTGGGTGAAGGAATAGAGTTTTAAATAGTAATAGCCTGGTTTTTTGTGCAAGTACTTTTATACATAAGACAAACAAAAACCTTACCACCAAATATACCAAAATGCACCTGTTTCATAAGTGAGTTACTAATATTTCTATGCCTGGAATATCATGTATGTTTGATTTACTGGATGTTTACATTTTAAGAAGGAAAATAGTTGTGTTTATTTAAACTTGTAAACTGTTGTTCCTGGAAGATATTTATGCCATAAAAAATGTGTTCTTTTCTCATGAATTCACAATTCCTAAATGAATACAAGAAAGTACAAATTGCTGGGAGGAAGAATAGGCTTTACTAATTGACTGATGTCTTGATTTTTCTAAATGGGAAGATTGTTTTATTTTTAACACTAAATATAGGAGCAGTTTCTTAGCAAACTTTTTTTGAAGAGTTAATGTTATGATGTGCATTAGGCTGCCCCATCGTGTATATAAATGAAGCAGATTCAATCCTTGTATTCTTAGGTTCCTCTACTTTGTAGTTGTGGCTATAAAGAAATACAGAATTTCATATATTTAAAAATGTTTAAAATGTGACCCACAGAACATTGTAAATGGTTAAAAACTAACATGAAAATATTACAACCTAAAATAATTCTTAACGTCACAAGTGTTTTACTTTGATGATGTGCCTTTGATTTAATTTGGGACACTTTTTTAGAAGAATACATTATTCATGTTTGTAACAGTCTTTGAAGAGCTTGGAAATAAAATTTCTGCTTAATTAATCATTTTTCTATGACAAAAAAAAAAAAAAAAAAAGACGTTGGCCCGGGGAACTGCAGGGCATAGAGGGGCCGAACAGCAGGCTGCAGGGTCAGGTCATGGTGATCTTGAGCCTGAGTCTTGGGACCTTGGCCTTTGTTCTGTAGGCAACAAGAAGTCATCTTAGATAGGAAGTGACATGATCATATTCGGACTTTGAAAAGATGATTCCATAGTTCAAGATAGTCCAAGAGCCTACAAGCCATGGCTATACTTAGTCATGTATCCTGACTAGCAAAATGCTGGATGCATATTATTTAAAAGTCACCTGATCCCACCTAATACATTTAATAACCTGTGACATCATCTGGAGTCACTCTGTCCTTCAATCTCCAGATAATACGGGCTTGAACTTCCATTCCACATCCTGCAGAAAGTCCAGTGTCCCAGCCAGAGTTCTAAGAGACCCTGGGTTGCTTATGTTCTCTGAGTCTAAGCTCTTCAGTGACTTAATTTGTTCAGTTAACAAATTGTTCAGAAAGTTCCTTCTCTGTTCTGTTGCCATATCAACCCAGGTCTAGGACTGGGCTCCTATCTATGATTTTCATCAAAAGCCACTCCCACAAGGTGTTAGTGTGTGCCGAAGACGTTACTGAAGGATCAGGGAGGTGATAGGCCTTACAGTGCCAAAAAGGTAAGCAATCCAAAATTGCATATTGGATATTCTTGTTTGTCACCTTGAGCCCCAAATTTCCACGGCACACCATGTGGCTTTGCCCTCCTTTCCACCTTGCTGCTTCACAGCTACTTCCTCATCCCTGACCTGACCCTGTATTTTCTGTCCACAGAATACAGAGCGATGCAGCCATCTGTAGCCTACTTCCCAAACTTGGCTCAGGACCTCCTTTGGCAGATCCACAGAGTTTCTTTCCTTTGTAGCTATATAGAAATTTCCCTTCCCGGGGCATTCCTAGCCCTCCTACCAAGGCAAAAGAAGCTACAGTTGGTTTCGGTTTTAGATAATCTTTTTCCACCCCCGTTTCACTGGATTTCTGAGACTGAAAGTTGCATACAAACTGGTGTGCCACTTTTGGTGAATTGACACTATTAAGTAGGCCCATTGAAATATTATCTGTCTCATAATGGAGACAGTTCACAGAGTACTGGGAACACAGTGCCTGCTGCAGGGGCGGGAGAAGAGAGGGAGAATGGCACATAGTCTCTGTTCCCAGCATAGTCCTCCGTGGAGGTTAGCGGATCCTGACATACAGGAGGTTGGCCTTCTTTTCTGAATGGAAATAGGCACTGGGGCTAATGTCTGGGAAGAGGCTGCTTTCTGTTTCATAAGCTGTTTGCTACTATTTGGCTTCTATTCTGTAACATGCATGGATGCATTTCAGAGACTCACCTTACTACCTAACATAATCCTTTCCTCAAAGTTTTGGCTTTAGGAGGCTTTGTTTTCCCAAACAGAATCCATTTCTGGTTTTTTTTTTTCTTTATCTTAAAGAGTCACAAGTTATTGTTGAATTTACAGGCTTACTATGAGAGCAATTGTTACTCTGTGGGTGACTTAAGACATTGCTGAATGAGGTCTCCTTCCTGGTAACATTAGGCGGCCCGCTTTCTGCTTCCTCAGTGGGGCCTGTTGCCTCCTGTATCAGACAATTATCAGAGACTCAGTGACCTTCGGGTTCCTTTTAACTCAGAAATACCAGGATTCTAAAATTTCTTAGGGAAAGTAGTGTTGATAGTTTTCCAATATTTTTAGAGACCAGACAGGTAACAGGGAAAATATAAAGCAGTTGGATAGACAGAATATGCTGGACCCTGCCTAAAGCCATCATATTTCAAAAAAATGATGTCATTCATACAACCATTCCTCCAGAGACCATGACAAGAGTTAGTATGGAACTCCATATTAAAATGATGATGCCAAAATATGTCCCTGGAAAGCCTTTACGTTGAAGGTAGAAAAGAACTTCCTTTGAACGGTTGAAGCCTTTGAACTTTTGGGGGGCTGGAAGTCATGCTCTAGGCTCTTCTTTTCTTCTAAATCCTGACTTCTTTTGGTTAGGGAGAAGAGGCATGACTTTTCTCCCACTTTCCATGCAGCCTCGTTATTTTCCGGCCGTGCTGGGGTTGTGCCGATCATTCCTGCCCAATCAGGGAGGCAGCCAAACAGATATCCCACAGGCAGAGGGCACAGCTGAGATAGGAACTGGTGAGATTCTCCTGGATTAAGAGACCATCTACAGGCTGAATTCCCCCCACTCTGGGGACACAGCCTGTGCACACACCCCCTGTGATGGACTGAATCTGGAGTAGAGCTTTCTTTCATCCCTACTGGCTTAGCTCACATCCTGTCCATCTACCAGGGCCACTACCAGTCTCCTAATTTATCTCCCTGTTTTCACCCTTGCTTCCCTGCTGTCCATTCTAAACAAAGCAGCCAGTGTGAGCCTTTTAAAATTGATGTCGTTCTATTGCCCCAAGCCCACCAAAATTGTCGTGTCACTTAAAATTCTGAGTCCAAACCACAGCTCTTGAAATTGACATCACTTGGTCCTTCTTAACTCTCCTCCTACTCTGCCTCTGCCACCCCCAGCTACCAAGGCCATCTTGCTGCTTCTTAGAGGAATCAAGCATGCTCCTGCCTCTGGATTCACGTATTTACTATGCCTCAGTGGGCTCATACCACATTTCCACTAGGTTCTCTGCTAAGTCCTCTCTTCGGAGAGCTACCTTAACCACTTTATCTAAAATAGCACATTCTGCCGTTCTCTAGTCCCTTACTCTACTTTGTTTATCTTTATAGATCTTATCACTGCCTAACATATAAATGTCGGGTTAGTGCCTGACTCCCAGCTAGAATGAGCATCATGAAGGATGTGGCTCTGGCCCGTCATGTTCTCACTGGTTCCTCAGAATTCAGGACAATACCTGGTACATAGCAGGCACTAAACAAATGAATGAGGTAAAGACAGCACATGTAGGGGGTGTCTGTGTGTGGCTATAAGGAGGGACAGCTTCTGATGGGGCTGATCCGTAGATCCTTCCTCAATTTTGTGAAAAGTTTAAGAAATGTTTGCACTTCCCCGTAACTGATGTTTCATCTAGGATGTGCCAATTATAAAACTGTTCTGGAACCTTTTAGAATCTGTTAATTCCCGTGAGGTCTGAGGAGGACTGCCAGTTGCTATCTAGTTATCTGAGATTACCTTCCAGCGTTTAGAAGTCCTGCTTAGGAAACCACAGGGCTACTTGTTTGGGGTCAGGCCAAAAGGCAAATTCCCCTGGAACTTTAAAGAACTAATCCTCAGCAAATCTCACATGTAAGTGGGTAAATTTAAGGAAACATAAACAATGACTAAGGGTTTAAAATATACTCTCTGCCCTCAATCAACCAGTAGGCAAGAAATGCCTCTGAATTGAACACTGTAACATGAAATGTTCATGCCTGAAATCTAGCATTCCACATTTCCTAGACTGTGGGCCAGTCATATTTGCTGAGCTTGATAAATCCAAAGAGCATGCTATACCTTCTAGAGTGGTATAAGGTACAGTCTGTCTTCTTACCCCCACTAATTAAAAAGACATTTATGAATAATTGAACTTAAACCAATCACCTGCGTTCTTTAATCAGCAGAGGGTCACACACGAGGCTTTCTACAAAGCTCATAGGTGCAGGATGATTAATCAACTTGATTTTTTGAAGTAAAAAATATTACCAAATGCTAGCATTTCAAGGGGAGATTGAACAAGGAACACTTGCAAATGGAATTTTAATACACGAG
Source organism: Theropithecus gelada (assembly GCF_003255815.1). Lineage (NCBI taxonomy): Eukaryota > Metazoa > Chordata > Mammalia > Primates > Cercopithecidae > Theropithecus > Theropithecus gelada. Next base: position 79,220,113 of record NC_037683.1, read on the forward strand.
TACGGATCAAAATCAGATCTCCGAACAGACATAAGGATTTTTACTTTAAAAAAGATGAATCATGATTTTTTTTTTTTTTTTTTTGGTGCTAGAGAAGGAAATAACAGTTGTTGTTTGAATGAAGCACTTTATATGTGTTGCCTCTCTCTTTTATGAGAACGCTATGGAAGTAGGTGTTGTGATTTTCAGAAGAGGACAGAAGCTTGGATGGAAAGCAACTTACTTGTGGCCACAGCTTGATAAAGTAGTGGAAAAACATCCAAACTTATATCCACTTACTGCAAAGCTGGTGAGATCAACATCTCAAACAAAATGCAACATCTCACTTATTAAGGACTCACTGTTGAGCTTTAAAATATTTTTTGACTGTTTCTCTTTCCTTTGATTTGTTTATTTTTCTCCTATTCTTTCGGATCCTCTGAGTCAATTTCAAGGTTTAATGCCTAATTTAATTCAGACAATTGGGGCCATTGCTTAGAAAAGTTTTAGGTGGAATATATCTAAGACTCACAAAAGTTTTAGCCTTATAAATGAATCTCAACACAGACCATCTAAGAACTGACGAGGAGACAGAATCAAAATGATTTTACTTGTTACATCCTTTCCTGTCCTGTCACCCTGAGGTATGCCCCCTTTAGCCGGGTGTTGCCTGTTCTCAGTCACCTACAAGAAGGAAGTGCTAGGCTAACATTCCTAACTAACAGGAGCTTTGACTTCTGTCTTTTTCATGGGAAGGGTAGAGAGGGGAAATTTGAGAAGATAATATACTGGCTGTCCATGGTGAGGCACTAACTGTACTAAATATGGCAAGAAAGGGAATATCTCAGTTTTTCAGCCTGAAGAGTCCAGACCTGGGTGGTCTTACTTGTTTCCTAGAAAGGGGTGACTGAGTCACCTTCAGTGATTCAGTTGAGAAAAGGAAAAAGAATTGAATAAAAGCTTTTATAAAAGGTATCTAGAAAAAGGAAAGGCTCACAACAATTATCTCAAAAATAAACTTTTATTTAAATGTACAGTTCATTAATAAAAAAATGTTTATCGACAGGTCATCAGGACTCTGTGCATTCTAACATGTACCTTTAGAATGCTGAAGATCCTGAGCATGATAATTTGGTTGTATGTGCCAGACTCCTGAGGCATTACATGCTTTTAAATCACGTTTTAGTATCAAGTGACATTTAAAAAGAGCAAGATAGTTTTGTCAAAGCCAGTCATTTTGTTCAAAAAATTCTCTTCCTCCTTGCATGTATGTAAATTGAGAAATACCCAAGTCTCAGGGGATAGATTCCAGAATACCTAAGATGATCCAATCCTGGAGTTATAGCATCATTGAGTTACAAGCCACAGTTCTTCCTGTCTTTTTGGCCATGTTTCTCCCTATAGGAGAGTCTTGAAACTTAAGATTTATTGTGGTACAGCTTGTTTCCTCCCAATATCTTAGGAATGAAGTTGCCTACTCATAAATTCCTTTAGGGGAATCTTTATTATTTTCTTTGCAATCCAACAATCTACTTCTACTTCACTTGGATGGCCAAGGAAAATAATTCTGGAATGTGTAGCATCTTGAAGGCATAACAAATAACTGAGCTGATCTGTGCTGACCTAATAAGGTAGTACCAGTGGTACACTTCCATTACACCACCATATTGGATGCCAGCCATAATGGGCATCAGAGGAACTGTTGAAGGATCCTCACATCAGTAGCAAAGGGGACTCAGCAAACATGCAATGCAACATCCAGCTCAATCTTTGCACAGTAAGCACATAGGATTTGGAATCACACATTGTTTGTAGCCTCAGTTTTTACCTGTGTAAAATGGAGATACTTATTAGGGTTGCTGTGAGGAGCAAGTAGAAGACTTGGGGACACTTACTTAGTACAAAATTAAGCATATGATAAGAATTTAAAGGAGATTTTAAGTTCTTTGGCAGCCATCTAAAGACTATGCAGGCTCCGAAACATTTGTTTCCATCCTAGGAGGTAGTCAAAAGAACTGAGGCAGAAACATCCCATCTATGTTTCTAGCGTTTAAACCATGCAATCTTTTAAGCCTTCTTAACTATGCAAGATGCTATCACTCCTTAAATATCAGACTTAGCTCTCTTTAGACAGGTGTAGAGGAGAACACTTGGGTCAGCATCTAACACATTACATTCATCATAGATAAAGGTAGCTGTGACTTTCTCTGGTAAAGTCACTTACCGGTTCCTGTGTGTGACAGTAAATACAGACCTAGCATTGATGTGATATTCAGTAGCGACATCTGCCCTGTACATATTAGATGCCAGACACTGTGCTGAGCTTTTCGTGTGCATCTCACTTAACACTTACCTTGTCACAGTGAGACAGTCCCCATCATCTCTACTTTACAGGGGGAATTAGTAACTTGCCCAAGGTACCACACACAAGACACAGAAGTCTATGCTGTTAACTACATTGCCTGCTGCTTCTAAACAGAACCACCTTGCCACACATCTGACTTTTTCCTTAAGCGCAGTGAAGAAAAGAGCCATTTTTGATATGCCGTGAGGTAACCTGCAGAGCACCAACTCCCCACCCACAGCTGGTCTCACTCCTGTCTCAGTGTTTTGACACTGAGATTTTTACAGTGAGATTTACAGGAGAACACTGGGTCATGGTCCTACTTTGTTCTTTTTCTCAGATTAGCCAGGCTCAAAAATGTGAAACAGACTCAGGAGACATGATAGACAGAAGGAACCCCACTGTTATCAGTTCGTTAGTAGCTTATTTATCTATGGATCCCTAAGTTTCATATCTAGAGCCTCACTGGCAAAATGCATTCAGCTTTCATGTGTGAAGGTAGATATGAAAGGGATATGCAAAGACGCCTGATAACCTTCACATGTAACTGTTTTGAGCTAAAAATCCTCCAGGCTGGATTAGAGAGAAATAAGTTCAAAAAATGCTATTGTTCCATCTTCAAATTCATTCCCTCCGTATTTGGAAATAAGTACCTTTGATGATTTTTCTACTTTTATATATTTCTGAACTCTCATAGTTTAGGTCCATGATATGGCTGAAGCATGAATGTACAATTTTTAGTTGTCCCAAGGAAAATCAAACTTGTTAGGATATTTACTCGAGTAGTTTTATAATGTTACAATTCTGGAAGAGAAGAAAAGTCATTATAAGTCCCTTCTGGCCTTAGAGAATACATAATATCAAAAATACCTAAAAATCTTTTATTTAAGGAAGTGAAATTGCTTGATGTGCCCTCCCACTCTGGTTAGATGCTTAATAGACCACAGCAGACAGTGCACCTCAGGGCTAAGTGTGCAACAAAACTGAAGTACACAAAAAGCAAATTATAGGCTCAGGTACTGTGAGGCATAAAACAAGAATCAATCCATCAATCCGTGAAATCACTTGATGTGCCCTCCCACTCTGGTGAGATGCTTAACAGACCACAGCAGACAATGCGCCTCAACCAGGGCTAAGTGTGCACACTTGGCCAGCAGCCACCAACAGAACGTGCAGCAGCAGCAGTTAGCGCTGACGCAACTATCGCTGCTATTGCTACCATCTCCCCACTAACAGGGCTTGCAGAATGTATAATACCACATGGGATTATATATATGTGGTTTTTAGGCACCGCCTCATTATCCACTAGAAGGGAAGCTTCTTTCTACTCTTTCACTAGTTGCTTCTCCTACTTGTTAGGAGTTTAATGTATCAGACCCTTTTGAGAAATGTCTATGTCACAGCTACATTCAGGATAAAACAATTATGAAACTGAAGGGCTCAGATTTGGGGATTAAGATTAGCAGGTGGTACTCATTGTACTTGAACTTAAATTAGCAAAAGTATATCTGCTTTTTGCAAGTTTTTGCCACCATTGAAAGCAAAATGTATAGCTTTCATTTGGATTCAAAATAATAAATTGTTTTACTAGGGCAAGATTTCACTAGTAAGCATTCTAGGAAATTATTCCAATTAGATTACATAATAGAGTTAAGTGACCCCTAGAATCTTTAGGTTTGGGGTAGAGATTCTTGAAAGGTAGACTTTAAGTTGGTCTCCCATTTCAACAGTGTTCTTAACTGAAGAATTAGTCTTTTAATATCCTATAGTTTGCTATTTAAAGCTTGGCTTCTCATTTTTGCGAAGGGCTATTTGACTTCCACAGATATAAGGTACAGAAGCAAATGCCAAAGTGCAAGTCTCAATTTTTTTTTTTTTTTTTTTGCCTCGTATTCATCAAGAACTAGAGAGGCAGGGATACCTAGGCTTTAAAACACCTACTAGAATGTTTCAAGGGAACTAGTTGAACAACTGGGACTAATTTTGCCAAATAGATAGCTTGCAAAGGGCACTTAAAAATTTGGACAGAGGAACTTGGCTGGATTTCTTTAGCAGAGGCCACAAATCTGTTTATTCACCTATCATCAATCTTTGTGGCAATTCCTAAAATTTCTGGAGGGTCCACTTTCACTTTGTGTGACAGGCTCATCTAACTCCAAATATTCTCCTTTAGTGTGTGGTAAGCTTCATATTTTACCTCTTAATTATCTTCTACATTAAACTCTAGAGACACAGGAAACTTACCCTAACACATTTCACATAGAATTCAGGTTCTTGTTTGGGTGATAAAGCCAAGGCCTCTTATCATTCATGCACTATTATTACAAGTTGTATTGACTAGTAGTTTAGTCATATAACTATTTTTTATTTTTATAAATTTTTTTTGTAGAGACAGGGTCTCACCATGTTGCTCAGGCTGGTCTCGAACTCCTGGCCTCAAGTGATCCTCCTGCCTTGGCCTTCCAAAGTGCTGGGATTATAGGCGTGAGCCACCATACCTGGCCCCCAGTATATTTATTCTTATTTCAATAGGAATATCTAGTTACTTTGTTTCTACAAATGAGTTTGTACCTCTTAGGTACAATGAGTTGTACCTTGGCTTCTCATTGGGGAGGACATGGTAAAAAAAAAAAAAAAGATGTTTTAGACTCTTTGAGGGTTGGAAATTTGTACCCAGAACATGAAAGAACATACTAGGGACAGGAATTCAAAAGATGATGATGATAGAGAATAATGCTTTATTTGCCAAAACAAACTTTGGGCCTTATAATTAATACTGTATAATCGTTATAATAGGGAAAGCAATAGTATCAAACTTCAAGCTTCTAAAGGGAATTTGGTATTACTCCAGTTAAAAAAAAAAACAAAAAACGAAAAAAAACGTGTTTTTTTGTACCATAGCAGGGTCAGAGCAGCATTCAAACACTGAAATGGCTTTCAGAGTTCATGTTGAATGCTAACCTACTTACCAAATAGGCACTTCAGCTACTCACTGTCAGCAGGCCACATCCTGTTCAGTGTGATGACTAAATGTACAGTAAGGAAAAGGTGGAGAGCAGACAGTTCTATATTCATGACTACAGCCTTTTCCTTCTACATGCTTGACCTCCAAACCTCCCATGAAACAAAGGTCCAAGGCTATCTTTCCTTTTTCATTCAGTTGACCAAAATCACAAGGGGGCATCCCTTAAGACAACAGAACCAACTTCCCCTTCATCTAGTAATATTAATTTCTTTGCTTAAGCCACAAACAAGATGTTAACTGCCTTATATTTCATATGCCAGTGAAAATATGAGTCATCCACTGATTCATGTAGCGACTTAAAACATCTTCTCTTCATCTTCTTCCTACAGTGTTGGTCGGTCATTTAATTCCAGAGGAATTGCTGTACCTTCCACAGTCAACTCTCCACCTCACTTGTGACACACAGCATCCACCCGATGCTTCCAGTCTTGTGTCTTTCCTTGCTTCCAGACATCCTGAGACTTTGGAGAAAGAAAGTAATGGCCAACCTGATGGAAAAATTCACTAAACTCCCTGTGCAACTTTTTCTTTGTCTCAAACTCTTCATCTGCTCTTCATACTGTAAGTTCCAGAAATTGTCCATAATAAGAATCTGCCCTATCCCAGCCAGGATAAAAATTTAGGTGATATTATAATTATATTCTTCATGAAGTCACATCAAAACAGTGGTTTTTAAGCTTTAGTTTACATCAATATTGCCTGAAGGGCTTATGAAAGCAGGTTTCAGCCCTAGCCCGCAGAGTTTCTGATTCAGTAGGTCTGGGATAGGGCTGAGAACTTGCATTTCTAACACATTCCCAGGTGATGCAGATGCTTCTGTTCCCGGGACCACACTGAGAACCCTGCCTTAGATTGTTCAAGAATGCCATTGCTTGCTATCCTCCCTGGGCATCTTCACAGTAAGACAGTCTAGATTTTTATAAGAAGAAAGCCCTTATCCATGCCTTAGAAGGCACTTGTCCTTGACCTAAATAAATGACAGAACATGGAAAACAGACTTAACTATAAAGAAGCAGAATTCATAGAAATCTCAGCATGTGTTTCTCGATCAGGAAACAAGTTAATGGAAAAGGAATTCTAGGTACAGACTAAGCTAGCTTCTTTTACACAGTAAGAAATATTTTGGGAGCAAATGTTAAACAGTACTTCATTTTTTAGCTGTACTTGGGTGTAAGAGAAACTAGCCCAATTACAGGCTTAGTTATACAACATCAAGAATTATAGCTCACACAGAACACTTGATACTACTCAGGCTAGGATTTCATCCTAGAGGAACAGGCACAAACCATGGTTAAGCTGCTTGGTTTAATTTTTTAGCACTTGAAAAAAAATGTACAGTAGTTTGAATACTCAGTCTTTGCAAACCTCCATTGAGGTCAAAGATTTCATTCATACGTACAAAATTAGTTTACAAATTTTTTTTTTGGCAATTTCATCTTAGTAACCCGTTTTATCCTATTGCCATTGTCCCAACCATTGAAAAAGTTTACAATAATTTACATAGAAATATTTTCAAAGTGCTTAAGAATAGTGATTGTTCTCTGGGATATTTACAGATGGCCTATACAATGTATGTACAGGTGGTATACACTATAGCACAAGTTTCATTGCTGGAATATGGCTTTCTAGGGAAAGTGCATATTTGGCCAGAGGTGGCAATACTGTCTAGAAATTCAAGGGTTACAGATACTTAGTAACCACATCCAAAGCTGAAGTAGAATGTGGACAAGAATATTTACAAAAGTAATATAAAAACGGTCAAGTACACAAGCTTGATCCACACAAAGGTATCTTGATGTTCTTCCAGCCGAGAGGAAGAAAGAGACTTCAGCTGCTGGCTCGGTTACTGTTCCGACGGGGGTATTATTTGTTTAGACCTCAAAGGTCAAGACTTGTCACAGAAGTCAAGCTAGATCATCATCTGTGCTTACAACTGATATCTGTGGAAAAGAAGAAGTATGGAATGAGCTTGGTGATCACTCACTGATGGCAACTCTCGTCTTTAAAATGGACCCTGCTTTTTAGTTGGTCATTCGAACACTCAGAGTGCTCAGAAGAAAAGTCAGATACAAAAGAGTACTGAGTTGTATCATTCATGCATTTAATTTGAATTCAACTATACCTGCTTGGTAGTGAGATAAGATAGTGTGACTGATTCTGCCTCTTCTACTTAATGATCATAAGTCTTGGAGAAAAATGTGAAAAGCCATCTGTGTCAAGAATTGACCACTGTTCCATGTTTCACCAGAGCTTGAGAGGGGAGCAATCAATACTTGGTTTTTTCAGCCTGTTTCCTACGTGAAGGCCAAATACTCCACTTGGGTTTCATCTGAAGAACAAGTGAATGACTACTGCTAGAAGAAAAGCTAGCTATACTAAGTGTGGTGGGATACTTTTTAAAGCAAAGCGTATCATAATTTTGGCTAAGTGAATCTTAATATACTGACTTTAAGCCAACTCCCCTATATAGGATATGCTAATTTACTTTCAAATATCCAGTAGGCAATGGATTTAATAGTTCAGTAAAGAGCTACTTGGTTCATGCTAATATTTACATGTCATTTCTATAACCAAAAATATCTTAATATAGTGGTGACCTTAAGTTGACCCTCTTGCCATTTGGTGAGGGTTAGATGCTGATCAACTGACTGACTTATGTTCTAATAGGCTACACTGTCTAATATCCAGGTGGCAGATGAAGTATTTGGTAATGCCATCATCCAAATGGCTCTCTTTCCAGCCTAGGTCTCCTTTCTGAAAAGTCTCACTTCAAGCCATGGTATATAAAGACACAAAGCTGACTTACTGCTGGGTATGTGTGTCCAACAGAAGCACTGTGTCTACCAATGTCTATGGAGAGGTCCTCTTCAGTGGTTTTCAAGTACACAGGATTGTCAAAGTTCATACTTTTCATGTTCTTGTGTTGCCAATTCCGCCACATCAAGTAGCCACCTACTGCTGCCATCACTAAGAGCACTGAAAAAAATCAGAGGGTAGCTAAGTGAGCTAAGTCTAACATTGGAACATACAAGAAAGGTAATAATGTTCAGGAATCCATAATAATTGACATTAGTAAAAATGTCATGTTTTATGGAGCTAGGATAACTAGAAGTTGGAATAAACATGGGCCAGGAGCTTGAAAGAAGCTCAGCCCAGAGGTAGTTCTATGCACTGGAGCTGGGCTAGCCACATCCATCCAGGCAAGGGCAGGGTCCTCGGTCCCACCTTAGTCTCACCAAATTAAAATTGCAGAAGGTTCTGGAGAGCTATTCAGGTGTTCCTGGTGTGTTAGCTAAGCTTGGAATCTATTAATTTAGGACAAAGGCTTTTATAGCAAAGTCCTTATAATTCACATGTCTCATAATAGTTTTAGAGGTCCTTTTCCATAGGTTTGAAAATTCTTAACTGCTTTTAATTTACCCTCAACAAGTCCTGTAACTCTTCAAGAAAGCATTTAAGCATTTGTGCATCTCCTCTGTATAAAGCATTACACGCATTTCAAAGGGGGAACAGAAGAGCAGTTAAAGAGACTTATAAGGGGACAAGCCAGGCTAACAGTGCTTAAGTGGAAAGCATTAACTGTTGAACATTTATCATGCCAGTTACTGTGCCAAGGGCACAACTGAAGAGAAAGATATGGGCCTTAATTTAGTGTACTATGTGGGGGAGAAAGTGAATATAATTCAGTGTCATAAGTGCTATGACAGCATAAAAGGGTAGCTCCAGATGAACAAAAAATCTTCATCTGGTATCTAAGAAGTTCTTGAACCCAGACTTGTAGGAAATCTACTTACAGAGAGGAAGAATGGCCCAAGCGGCAGAAGTCCCTTTTGGGGGAACACTGACCTCTGATACTGCTGTGGTCACATTGATCCCTACAGAGGAATAAAAGGAATCCGTTTAGAAGGGTCTGTATTAAGATTTAGAGATTTACCCATCAGGTAAGGAGCCAAAACCTTTGCATCCAACATTGATGTTCACTATCTACTACAATTGAACACCAGGAACAACTCTGGCCTAGAAGTATTTGAGTCACAGGCTGTAGTAGCCATTTCACCGACAGTTCTCTACTAGAAACCTTAAAGATCAGTCAGGAAAAGATATGCAAATTTTAAGTCTTTGGTGTTTAAATATAGGTTACCAATTGGGGCAGAAATAGTAGTTAAAGGTTGCATTAATTATTTAAGCTATAGATACAAAGAGTGTGGCTGTTAGTGGAGATTAACAGTTTGCAGTACTGAACTCGATACCTCCAGGAACTAGTCCACTAGTTGGTGAAATTTCTGTTGTGTTCGTATCTTTTGTCTCACTGTAAGTCACAGTAGTTGCAGTACCTGAATTATAAAAACCAAGAACCTGGTTAATGCCAAGGTTCCAGAATGGCTAGCTCTTTTGTCCAGACAAGCCATGCAAAAGGTTATTTTAAAACCAGCTAAAATAGACAAACCACTGCTGAACTAAGTTGTACAGCTGATGTGTCAAAATTGAAATAGCAATCTTCATGCAAAAAGAGATACATGAAACTTTGGGAAGAACAGTCGGTATTTGGAATTTGACAATTCAAAATGATGGACAACCATATTTTATCCCTCTAAACAATATCCCACGTTCCTGGAAATTACAAGAAATGTTTTCAAGATGCTCTGGTATAGCAGGCATACCAGACTGTCTTGCAACTAATTTCTTGGTAAACTGAGCTAATCCCTGCCGTGACCTGACCATGAATCATGCTAGTAAAAACCTCACCAGCCTCACCATATGAGCTCCTTGGCCACACAAAGGAGTTTAATTTGCCACTTAATCAAAAGCTAAGAACAGAAGACTAAATGCAAATTCAGCTTAAGTGTTATTTTAGGTAAGCGTCACCCACTGAGGCGATGAGGTTTCTGTAACCATGGCCTGCCTTAAGCATAGTTTCTGTCCTCCTCCTTTTGAGGAAAAATGTTAAGGCCTCGTTTAATTACCTGCAAGTTGGCTAGCTCAGTGCTGTTAAGGGACTAATTGGTACAGATTAGTATAAAGTATGTTGACACTATAGTCTCCTATAAACTCATTTAATGTTGAAATGGGTTAAAGCCAGTTCTAAAGAAATGACATGATAACCCGGCATACAACAATAGCAGATATCTTCTCAAATCTATTCAAAGAATTAGCTAAAACAGAATTTTTAAAAATCCAAGCTTGTGTCTTATATTGCTTGTTGTATGTTCTACTTGTGGTTGAAACACAAAATGCCTTACTTTGGCAGTCTCGGCCATTTTCCTCTAGATTGAACCCATTGGGGCAGGAACAGGTATATTTTGGAGAGTGATCATTAATCTGTGGTGCTGGCAGGCATAGGTATTCACATCCTCCATTCTCCATGTCTTCTTCACACCAATTTTTACCTAGTCAGGAAAAAAATACCATTAAAATGGGTATTCCAATGCCTAGTATATATAAAGCCTTGTTCTACGTGTTGAAGATCAGAGTCCTTGCCCCCAAGAGCTTAGACTTGTTGACTCTGGCAATCCTTCAAGTGAGAGCAATATCAAGGAAGAATAAGTATAAAAGTACAGGCAGCATGCTCTAAGGACACCAGATAAGGGACCTCTTAGAGACAGACTGTAAAAGTTATGTCTTTAAGAGATAGATTTCAAAAGAGGAGGTGGGGAAGGGAGGTGAGGGACCAGGACTGGCTCTCACTATTGGCCCAAGGTTTAGTGTAAAGGCTCAGAGAAAGGAGACTAGGCATGTTCTCCTGGTTTTCTCTTGACTTGCTCCAACAAAGTGGAAGGAAACTCAGCCTTAGGAAGGTTTGAAGGTTTTATTTAGATAGAACCAGCCAAGTGTTTTCAGCAGGACATAATATAACCTGATGTGTTTGAGAATCTACACAATCCTATATCAGGTGTGTCACAGGGAAAAAGTAGGTGTTACAAGTTGAATTGTGTTCCTCCCTAAAATTCATATATTGAAGTCCTAGTACCTCAGAATGTGATCTGATTTGGAGATATTGAAGATAGGATATTTACAGAGGTAATCAAGTTAAAATGAGGTCATTAAGCTGGGCTCTAATTCAATATGACTGGTATTACAGCTCACGCCTTTAATTCTAGCTCTTTGGGAGGCCGAGGCAGGCAGATTACTTGGGGTCAGGAGTTTGAGACCAGTCTGGCCAACATAGTGAACATAGTGAAACCCCATCTCTACTAAAAATACAAAATGTAGCTGGGCATGGTGGCTCACTCCTGTAGTCCCAGCAACTCGGGAGGCTGAAGCAAGAGAATTGCTTGAACACAGGAGGTGGAGGTTGCAGTGAGCTGAGATTTTGCCACTGCACTCCAGCCTGGGCGACAGAGTGAGACTCCGTCTCAAAAAAAAAAAAAAACCTGGACAAAAGCATATACAGAGGGAAGATGATGTGAAGAGACACAGGCGGAAGCACTGTCAACAGACCACGAAAAGAGGCCCCGAACAGATCCTTCCCTCACAGCCCTCAAGAGGCACCAACCCTGCTGGCACCTTGATTTTAGACTTCTGGCCTCCAGAATTTTGAGACAATAAACTTCTGTGGTTTAAGGCAGTTTGTGGCACTTCATTGCAAAAATCCTAGCAAACTAACAGTAGAGGAAGTTTGTAGCACAAAAGCTACTTTGGAGGCTACTGCAATAGTCTTGGCAAGAGGGGCTGAAGGTCAAGGGGACATGGATGAAGCAGAAATAAAAGATCTGACACTGAGGCTTGGGAGGGAAGCTAGGAGCTGAAGCTGAGAAGCCATTTCTCTAAGGCAGCAGAAATAAAAAAATAACGTGTGAAATGTTTGAGGTAGGGTACGGGAGGGCAAACGTTCCTTTTAAAGAAAGGTGAGTTGCCAAGAGCCACTGACATCCAGTAGGTTCTGTGTCATGCTGCTTCCCTTAAAGTGGTTATTAAGGACTGTGCTTCTCCACGGTACCTGATGGCTGTACAAGTTCATGATAGACAATGATGTCTTGGGCATCATTAAGGTTGTTGACTAGAGTGGCTAGCTCTGATCCAGTGAATTTATTGGCACCATAGACTGCTTCGTTTTCCCCATCTATCCAGTAGACACGATCCTACAACAGAACCCCACAATTAGCATGTACATCCAGGATTAACACAAGTCCATTTCTAAGGTCATCATTTACTTCTCATTTAATGGACTAAGTTTATTGAATGCTGAGCTGGGACACTAGATATAAAACTGTAAAAGAATCAAGTTTAGGTTTGAAGTGCTTCTGGGAATTAGTGTCTAATTTGTACCAGGTTTTAAGTGAAAGCAGTTGCTCAAGCCATGCTCAGCTGCTCTTCCCTCCTCCCGCCATGTCTGTCATTTCTCCTCAAAGTGATATAGTAGCTGAAAGGTATACACACTTTGATGTGAGACACATCTTACCTCAAATATTGTTAGTGCAAGAGGGTGAGCTAGGAACTCCAGAGACTTTAGTACTATCCTACGATCTTGGCCATTCAAGTCCACGCTGGATAACATGTGCAACTTAGAATCAAGCCAATAGAGGCGGCTTTTTATAAGGTCTAGGTAGGAAAAGAATTGTCATTACATGACAAGCCACTACTACTCTGGCTTCCATTTAAAACATCTAATGAATTAATATTCTACTTTTATGGTTCTTTCCCCAACATGGTTTCTTAACGGGGTCACACAAACCTGGCAAAGCAGCATGCAGAATCTGTATCCACATTCATTTTTGGGGACTAACGGGGTACCTGAGATTCTCAAAGTAAATGACTTAAGAAATATTACTCACATTACAGAAAATATTAAAAGAGGCTGGCACTTTGTTGTTCTCCTCCAAAAAGCCAGAAGAAAACTGTTAAAAGCCTGCAATTCAGGAAATGCTAAGGCATCCATGCCCAGAATATTTAGTATGAGTGCACCCAAGACCTAACCTTCACTGAGTTCGTGTCACATATTAGGCCCAGGTGGACAACAGGTCAGTAGTTACGGAATGTGTAATTTGCTAATCCACCATTTTACTTGCGTTGTTCAGTTACTCCCATTGAAAATTCCTGCTAGAATTTAGGCGGAAGCAGAAGAGTCATCTGCTAGTCCAGAATTCACCATGGAGATAAATGGAAACACTATGAAGATAGTTGAGTGGGTGGTTGAGAAGGAAGAACATACATACCAAGTGTAATTCCGTTAGGCCACTGGATATCCACTGTCACCAGTGGACGTCTATCAAATCCATTCATTCCTGCTTTTTCTATTTTAGCTGGTTCACCCCAGTCTGACCAGTAAACAAAGCTGTGAAGAAATAAATGAGAAATAAGCCTCAGTGGTTTAGAAGGAATAAAGTTGTAGCTTGAAACAAAAATTTAAAATTTGAGCAGAAAACTCAAGGGATTCTCTAGTGACAAATAGTAACACTTAAGGGTCTAAATTTTGTTCTAGGTAAATAAAATTGAATATTAAGAATCTGCAAGTTCATTATTAACTGTAATAATCTATGTTTGTCTGACATTTAAATTTCGGCCCAAAGTCACAAGGTTATGTTTCCTTTTTAAAAGGTCACTTCTTTCAGAGGAGTGAAAGACAAATATCCTTTAAATTTCATAGCAGGGGTTGGCTGATTGAGTTCTAATGAGGCTGCAGGGGGGGCAGTTGTGATGACTACAGCCTTAGTCAATTTCCTAAGCTGCTCTTCTATGTTACTTAGTGGTAATTTAGGGAACCCCCTTAGTGAAATGTTTCTATAAAGGTCTGTTTATTTCTGCTGGACTTTCAGACAACTTGCACACTTAGATGCAATGTCGTTACCCAAATCCCCACAATTCAGGCTGTCATTTAGGTTTGATCATCCAGAGCTAGCCCAGCAAAGTGTTCAGTCAAAAACTAAAAAATCATTTGCGTAGAAACTGGGTGGGCAAAAGGGTTCAGATACAGCTTTTGGTACACACATCAAATCAGGAATGTTAATTCATTAATATCAACCAGCAGTCAGTCATACGAGTCAGACAGGAGGACCTGTCATACAGATAAGGCCGTCCTAGGGTCATTCAACTGGGACAAAACTGGTATCTTGAATTAGAATTCTAATTCTTTGTTGTAGAGGGCTGATAAACCTTGAGATTTTAGTACTAATTCAGGTATGAGAAAGCTCCTGACCTACACAGATACCATTCAAAAAGCTATGTGATAGAAAACGGTGTACAAACCCAGACAGTGGGTCCACAGCTATGGAGGCAGGCTCTCGCAAATCAGAGTTAAACAGGAACTTCCTCTTGGTTCCATCTAGGGTAGCTACTGAAATAGTCTTAGAAGCCGCATCAGTCCAGTAGATGGTCTTGTACACCCAATCAACAGCAATGGCTGCAGGATTATAGACATTGTCGATCATTTTAACATGTCTACCAACCTTGTCATCAATTGAGGCACTGAAACAGAATAGGTCACAAGAAATTTAAGAGTTTGACACAATTAGAGCTTGGAGAAGGGACTTTTTGCTTACAAAATGGTCAATGACTTCATTCAGAAAGAAATCTAGTAACACCACAGCTCACCACTCAAATTATTTAACCATGCTGCTTACTGATGCTAAATTAATAATGCTGTGGATTATCTAGTTGCTGGTATGTATTCTATATACAAGAACAACAAATTTATAAGTGAAGCTATTTGTTTCAGTATCCATCATCTGAGTTTCTATAGTTCCCATTAAGAAGCGGCTGTACTACCATTTCTATTTGTAGCAACAATGAACAGTTCTCAATTAACTGTAGAGAAAAGGGAGAAAATATAAAAAATATGAAAGATGTCATCTTTTACTTCATAGACAATTATCAGTTTCTATTTAGGAAATGATAACAATTTAATAAAGAATTAGTGTTAGATTTAATGTCCCCAGGTAATTAGATGCTAGATGGGGCTAGACACAAAATGAAACTCCTCCAAACTATCCCACAGATCACTTCCCAAGTGACAATGACTTATGTCGAGACACTACAAATGGAACTGAAAGTTACCTGAAGATAGCCTTTTGGCTTAGATCAGCCCAGAATAGTTTCTGAGCAGCAATGTCAGCATCGAGAGCCACAGTGTTTCTTAGCTGTTCAACTAGTTGGATATATTCTTTCCTCTCTAAGCCAATCTTCCTGATGTCTCTTCGATTAGTGAAGATCAGACTTGGCTCTTTGCCTGCAAGATGAAAGTCAGGGTTACTTAGTTTTGCTTTAAGAAGGCAAGGTCTTTCTAAACCACCTCCTCCCAGCAGAGATCTTAGAAAGTAAAGGTATTGTGGAACACGTCAGTAGTATCTGTTTTGGAGTTCCTGCCCCTGGGACCTGCAAGTGCTTCTTATGGTTTAGGAAGGCATTCCTGGGATTACAGCCTTCAACAACAGGGTGGGTGATGAATAAGTCACTTATTTGAGTTGCACTCAAGTTTTGGAAACAGAGAGCATGCAAACCTGGTAGGTATTCATGGTATCATACGCAAAAGGAATGACCAAGGTAGATGTCTAGGGGAGAGATCTGCTATTTAACCGATACTGCTGTATTATGAGGTTAGCAACATTGTTCTCAAGTACGATTTCACGTTTAGTTTGACTATTGTGGTCACCGGCTGTACCTTTAAGAGGGACTTACTTGTAAAAGTACAATAGCTACACCAGTCCAAGTTCATTTACCTACTGCCTTGCACACGCCAGTGGCAAGATCCATTTGATAGCCACGACTACATTCACACTTGTAACCGCCTTTTAAGTTGATACAAATTTGACTGCAGATTCCTGGATTTTGGCATTCGTCAATATCTAGGAGGGAAATCAGAATTAGTCTTGCTGCTTCTATACCTTACTAGGTACATACTACCCTTTCCCATCACCCGCAGGGTCCAGGTTTTCTTCTTAGACTCACCTCCACAGGTTTTCCTATCTATCAGTTCAAACCCAGCTGCACAGTCACACTCGTAGCCTATAACTAGGTCTTTGCAGATATGGGAACATCCGCCATTATTTACCAAGCATTCGTTTATATCTGAAATAAAAATGTAGCAGTCACTTGACAACTTATTTTCAATTAATATCTGTCTTTCACATTTAAAACCCAAGCTATTTGATAACTTATCTAGTTGGCCTGGTGAAACCCATGATTTGTCTAAGACCTAATCATTTATTTTATAGGTATATACTTCAGGGTAGATTATCTATCTCCTTGGCAAGTTACCAGTTGGTCAAGCAGCATTTAGTCAAGTTTCTCTATTGATGATCAGTTATCTTTAAGGAGGTTAAACTATAAACTAGTTTGGGCTAGGCATGGTGGCTCATGCCTGTAATCCCAGCACTTTGGAAGGTCGAGGCAGGTGGATCACGAGGTCAGGAGTTTGAGACCAGCCTAGCCAACACGGGGAAACCTTGTCTTTACTAAAAATACAAAAACAAAAAACAAAAACAAAAACCGGGCATGGTGGCGGGCGCCTATAGTCCCAGCTACTTGGGAGGCTGAGGCAGGATAATTGCTTGAACCTGGGAGGCAGAAGTTGCAGTGAGCCGAGACTGCGTCAATGCACTCCAGCCTGGGCAACCAGAGTGGAACTCCGTCTCAAAAAACACAAAAAACAAAAAACAAAAACAAACACTATAGTTTGTCCTACCTGGGTATTTAAGTCATAAAGTTTCACTCTGAAGTCTACAATTGAACTTCAGTATATTCAAAAGTTTAAGCAGCCATCAACATGGGGTCTACAGTGTTAGCTATGCTGGATTGTATCAAACTTCCAGGGTTTGTACTTGAGCAACAAGTACACTTACGACATTCTTTCAGGGGCTCATCACTCCAGTCCCTGCAGTCCTGTTCCTGGTTACATACTTTGCTGATATCTATGCATTCTCCACTTCTGCATTTGAATTTTCCAGGGCCCAAGCACTGATTGACTACAAAGAGAAACAAAGAAGGGAGATTCCATGAGTGGGTCTGGTCAGACCAATCCATTGCTTAACCAACAAGAAGAAACCCTTACCATTTTTGCAGTTGACTTCATCGGAACCATCGACACAGTCTCGGATGCCGTTACACTGCCTGCTGCCATGGATGCAGCTGCCATCCTCACACTCAAATTGGTCAGGTCGGCAAGTTCGAGAGGCTACAAAGGGAGGAAACACCATGGAATGAAGCTAGCAAATTGTCCCAGTTGATACACGGAAGAGAACTGAACATGCCATGCTAGAAAGCTACTTACGACAGTTGACCTCATCGCTGCCGTCCTTGCAGTCAGGGTCCCCATCACATCGCCACTTCTTATGGATGCACTCGCCAGAGCCGCACTGGATTTCGCTGGCTGGACACTTGGTGTGTATAACTGGCTGGCGGCCACACTGCTCCAGGGACTCATCAGATTGGTCGGAGCAGTCTGCATCATCATCACATACCCAGCTGATGGGGATGCAGGAGGAGGTGCTGCACTGGAACTCATGGACGCCACAGGTTGGCGGGGCACAGTCCAGCTCATCACTGCCATCGCTGCAGTCATCCTGGCCATTGCATACAAAGTTCCTGGAGATGCAGCGGCCACTGGAGCAGGTGAACTCACTGGGGCTACATGTTATATTGCCTATTAAGAGAGAGGATGCCCCATTGAAAGTGCATCAAGATAGGTCCTTTCAAGATTCTTGTCCCAAAATCTAATACATTGATCTTTATTCATTAATCGTAACTTACTAGCCCAACTTAAAGGCTACAACGGAGTTAAATCAAGAACACAGTCTCACTGTACAAAAAATGAAGGCACACTGTAAATAAAAAGAACAGAAATAAAGGACCAAGAAAATAGTTGAAGACTGGAAATTAATTTGAGATGAGAACCACAATTGACTCTAAAAGTGGCTGTGATAACTAACAAACTGAAACAAGGGATTTCAATTTGGAAGGCAGAGATTGAGTTGTCCTTGAATCAACATACAGCTTGTCAGATCTCATCACTAGTTGAGAATATCATGCAACGTAATACAACAAGCATTAAGACACTGTCACCAAAAAGAGATGAACCACATACTACCATACATGGTTCCTCTTTTCGGTCCTTTAAATAAGGACCAGGAATAACAAGTCTTAAACACTTTCCATTTTGAAAAAGTCACTGCCAGGGCTGTAATCACCATTTAACAATCAGGTATGCTGACAATGATAAGCTAGTCCTACTAGCCAATTGGTACTTTGACTTAAATTCCTGCCAAACATTTCAAGGTCACAATTTGGTGGCAATTAGAATAGAGACCACGACTCTCTTGGGAAGCAAAGTCTAGATTTATAAGGGAAACACTTGGCAGCACAAGGGCTTACCAATACAGAAAACTCAATTCTAGGATTGAACACTAAAACTCATTGGACTAGGTGCAATGGTATTGACCTCAGGAGGTGACTTCTATACACAAGACTGGTGTTTCAACTGTAAGTACCCTGAGCTCCCTTGACTACTACCATATCAGGAGACCCATGCTTGTCAGACCTGGGTAGGTTTTAGAGGCCCTATAAAAAGGGCGGTAGCTTGAAAGAACATTCAAAGCACTGTTTGTTCAACCTAGCGATTTTCCCAGGACTTCACCTTCAACATGCAGCATTTTATTAAAGATTTTCCAAGACCAGAAACATGAAAGAATAGGAAACAAAGTTAGCTTTCAGAGACAGGAACTGCAACAGGAGACAAAGGTATCACCAGTTGGGTAGACTCTTCTTTGGGCATCTGAGGCAAGATGTTAATTCATGCTTCTGTGTCTTTTTTTTTCCCCCAAAAAGTTATGCCAGAATCTAGTTTAGGGGCAAAGAAATGTTTGTATAATACTCAATTTATTCCAATAACCCAATCAAGTTTAGACCTATGAATGTGTTTGCCAACCCTACTCACCTACTTTTGTTGTGCCAAAGTGCAAAAGGCACATGAATTACTGTCACAACAGAGACAAAAGTCCACACAATTGCTGCTTCCCTGAGCTACTGCTACATACAAGTGCCTTGAATGACTTACCTTCTTATTTCTATTTGCCTAAAAGAAACACCAAGCAATGGCCAATTGCCACGTGAATGTCTTTTAGGGTTTTAGGGCAGTTATGAAGGACGAGTAATTGAGCAGATAGTGAAGTCACTGAAAAGTGAGTCAATGTCAGTGCCTCTTCATGCTTAGGTTAGTTTCCCCTGCCCACCCTTCCTTTAGGAAAAGGGTCTTTGGGTTACGTCACTCAACACTGATCTTCTTACCACAGTTTTCTTCATCTTCTCCACTGTCACAATCATTTTCACCATCACATCTCCAGGACACTGGGATACACTGAGTAGAATGGGCGGCACAGCTGATTTCATTTATGCGGCATGTTCTCATATCTGTTGATGATATACAGTCTCAAAAGAGCCTCAAAACTGATCAATGCAAAGCTGATGTTCCTGTGCTGCCTGGAAGCGCTAATACCTGTGACTCAGTAGCCTGGCAACTGGTGAAATTCTAACTGGCTGAAGCCTGGGGAGCTCTTTCATCAGCTCCATTCCTTAGAAGCTGTGCCAACCTATGCTACCTGACAGTGTACCTGACAGCCTTGACCACGTCACTCCTTCAAGGTCCCATGGCGTGCTCAGTTCTGGCTTTTGTTTTACTTGGCATGGTGAAGTTTACTGGCTGGGCTGCTCCTAGACCACTATTTATCTGTTGGATATCAAGTGGACAGACCCAGATATTGTCATCTAATCTCAAATGCATGAAAAGTCAGATAGTCAAACACCTAGGAAATCTTCTATTGCCTAGATTCCTTTACAGGCCTCCTTCACAACCTCCTTTAAATTGACATCTTGCAAAGTAGAAGCATGCCCTAATGCTTGACTTGACGAGGTCATTCTCCACTAAAACTTGAGGCTGAATCTTTACACAACCTGTCTTTAGCTCGCAGGCCTTGAACTCACTTGTCTTGACCATTATTACTCCCCTCACTTATCTACAAAATTGAAAGTAACACCCTTATCTACCTTTCCATTTGATTTTCCTTCATAATCACATTTTAGACCTAAATTTTGTTCATGTTAGTCCTTCTTTAGTGCTTCTACCAGTGCAGGCCTCTACTGACTCAAACTCTAAGACTTTCTTCACCTTGACATTCACGTGATCTCACTTTATATGTTCCCAAACCATCATTCTTTATGGTCTCATAGACTGTTTCCTAAGGACACAGGTATACACTTGCATACCTATGAAGTTTATCTTATTTAAGAATAAGCTGTAAGATTTCCATTTTAGTAACTTTAGGTTACATGTGTGTCAGAAGTCACTATTCACCCAATTACTAGCTACCTTACCTCTTCAGTAATAGCTTTTTAATAGTATGAGAAGCTGTGCTTCTAAAAGCTTATGCTTGGCTCACAGGGAACCCTCACTTCTTGACTTAGCTTCCAGGACCAGAGTACCATCTGCTCAGAGTCATTATAATCAAACATTTGAAATCTATGCACCTAGTCAAGGAGTTCTTGATTGAATCTGCTGACTTCAGTTTTAAGTATTCAATAGTGAAGCTACCCAAGAGAATGTAAGTCTTGTTGGACCAGGGAGAACATTCTTTAAAGGAGGCTGATAAACTGGTAATGATTTGACTGACTTTGGAGTCAATTGACCTAAACTTTAAGGCAGGCAAAGAAAAATGAATACCAAGTAGTAGATTAAGCAATACTTAGAAATGTGAGACACCGAACAACTTAGGAAAGTTCAAGGCCAAAGCAAGTTACACTCACGGCACTGTTCTGGGCTTTCATCTGAACCATCTTCACAGTCAGGATCTCCATCACACTTCCATCGGCTGGGAACACACTGGCCATTGTTGCACACGAAGTCAGATTCAGCACACGTCTTCTTTACTACAAACGTTTATTTGAAGGGTTAAAGTTGAAGTCACTTACCCACAGCCCTAGCTTCACATGAGGGCTCATACTGCATTTTGGCATGTTTTGCTCTAAAAAAAGCTGAGTCAATGGGCACTCAATTGCCAATATCCAGGGGGAAACTTCAGAAAAATTATTATTATTTTTTTTTTTCGGAGAAGGAAGATGCTCATTTGAGAGACTTGGAGAAAACTGAAGTCAAGGTCAGATAGAGGTTGCCCATTATCTTACGACTCGGAGATATCTTACAGTTAACTTCCTGCCTATTGTATAATGTTGAGATTAAGTAACACTTTCATTTTCTACATGTATTTCTTCCAAGTCATTCAAGTACTTCATACATTTAACAGCTAAACATTCCCTCTTCTGACTGGATCATAGTAGAACTGTTTGCTGGGGACTGAATGTTTGTTTCCACCCAAAATTCATGTATTGAAATCCTAACCCCCAATATGATGTTATTAGGAAGTCGGGCCTCTGGGAGGTAAAGTCATGAGGGTGGAGTCCCCATGAATGGGATTAGCACCCTTATAAAAAGAAATCAGAGCACTTGCTTTCTCTTTCTTTGTAATCTACTATGTAAGGACACAGTGAGAAGATGGTCATCTGCAAATCGGAAAGACAGCTCTCACCTGATACCAGATCTGCTGGCACCTTGATCTTGGACTTCTCAGCCTCCATAACTATGAGAAATAAATTTCTATTGTTTCAGCCACCCATCTATGGTGTTTTTGTGAGAGCAGTCTGAGCTGACTAAGACACTGTTCAAGGGGCATCCCTTAACAACACATGTGTTCAGTGTGGAGAATGAAGGCCAAACCCCAGTACTGAATATTGTCACCCATACTGGTCTACAGGGGCAAAGGAACTCATCAGGTAGAAAGGGGAGAAAACTCAATCAGTGTAACAAGAGATGTTGTATTTAGAATTCAAGGGAGAGATGATTTTAGCCTTTCTAGTCAAGGGGTAGGCTAACATCAATCAGCTAAAAGTCATTGAAGCTGTCAGTGCTAATATCCATAACTGACTGCTAATGTTAAAATAGCCTAAGGAAAGGAATTGATTCTGCTGCTAATTCTTGCTGGGGCAGGTCTTTCCCCTATACTTAGGGTTACCATGCAATTTT
This sequence comes from Theropithecus gelada, assembly GCF_003255815.1. Classification (NCBI taxonomy): domain Eukaryota; kingdom Metazoa; phylum Chordata; class Mammalia; order Primates; family Cercopithecidae; genus Theropithecus; species Theropithecus gelada. The sequence goes on from NC_037683.1 coordinate 79,242,460, forward strand.
TTGTCCACATTGGGACAATCTCAGCAGAAAGGGGACACTGTTAATTAATCCAGAAGATAAGTATAAACCAGGGCTGTCCTAAGCAAATTGGGCAGCTTGATTACCCTACCCATGAAGGAATCACAGAGTAGGATGAATCTTGATATAAAGTAGCCACGCAGGATACCCTAAGCTTATCTTTCTTACATTATATTCTTTCTTGCCTATATGCTTATAGCTTCTACCCAAATTTGTATTTTAAAACATTCCTCCATAACATATATTCTGTGAAGATAAATAAGTGAAAAATTCACAATTTGATGAACATTTGAAAGGGACTATTTCCCAAATCACTGGCTTAAAGTAAGTAGAACTCTCAGAGTTTAGAGTTTGCCCTTGGACCACTCTGGTTCAGTGTAAGATATTATAAAGGGGAGAGATAGTGATTACAGTTAATTTCTAGAACTCAAGATGGGTTGGCAAATTATGATCTAAAAAGCATTATCTCCTTGAATTACATAACCAAGGAAACAAGACTAGCCATGCTAGCTTTAGATTCATGACTGTTTCTAAAATCACTGAAAAACTCAAACACTAGTGTTAATGAATTAAGTGGTATTCAAGGCCCATGTTCTCCTGAGCATGGAGGAAGAAGTCAGAGGGTCTGCAGGGTTAGTTGCTGTAATTCAACCTGTGATATTCTTTGGAAGTTGCAAAAGAGGGAGTAGCAGAATGGCTGTAAAGAGACCCCATGATTGATTGATTGATTGATTTTGAGACAGAGTCTCGCTCTGTCACCCAGGCTGGAGTGCAGTGGTGTGATCTCGGCTCACTGCAAGCTCTGCCTCCCTGTGGAGGCCATTCTCCTGCCTCAGCCTCCCAAGTAGCTGGGACTACAGGTGCCTGCCACCACGCCTGGCTAATATTTTGTATTTTTAGTAGAGACAGGGTTTCACCGTGTTAGCCAGGATGGTCTCAATCTCCTGACCTCGTGATCCGTCCGCTTCAGCCTCCCAAAGTGCTGGGATTACAGGCATGAGCCACTGCTCCTCACAGTTTTTTTTGAGACGGAGTCTCGTTCTGTCACCCAGGCTGGAGGGCAGTGGCACGATCTCGGCTCACTGCAAGCTCTGCCTTCCCAGGTTCACGCCATTCTCCTCCCCCAGCCTCCCGAGTAGCTGGGACTACAGGTGCCCGGCTGGGACTACACCACGCCCGGCTAATTTTTTTTTGTATTTTTAGTAGAGACAGGGTTTCACTGTGTTAGGCAGGATGGTCTCAATCTCCTGACCTCATGATCCACCCACCTCGGCCTCCCAAAGTGCTGGGATTATAGGCATGAGCCACTGCACCTGGCCCCCCATGATTTTAAGTCTTAGAAAACATAATGAGGATGTGAAAGATTGGCTGTATACCACAGTGTTTGAGCAAAAGATAAACAGAGACAAACTGCTGTAGGGTTATCTCTCTTCATCTGGAGCATAGACTGGGAGGGTAAAGAAAGGATATTTGAACTGGGCCTTGAGAGACAAGTAAAAATTTAGATGTGCTACAGAGGAAGAGAACTAGCAGTTACATATTTAGAGTACTTAGGCTGCTGATTAATTAGCTCAGCCTAACACTAAAAGAACGAGTTAATGGGACCAACAGAAGCACATGGCTTAGAGAATCCAAAGTTAAGTGGACTATGCCCACTGACATACTGGAAATAAAGAACCATACTAAATATTGTAACCAAGTTCCATATTAAGAGATTAGACCAAAAATAGGAGGTAGCTTTGGAAGTTTTAAGTAATTCTACAGCTTTCCTCTTCCATAGAGAAACAAAGTAAGCACTCAGAACTTCCCTGATTGTAATGTTTCCACTTTCTTTCTCTACTGTCACACATGGGAAGTAGAGACTAATTGTGGCTAAGAATACAATTTCTCCTACCTCAAATGATCTTGATTAGATATATGTCTACCTCCTTTTCTTTTCCAAACTCTCCTACCATGTGGCTAGTAGAGAGTACTTATACAAGACTATTTTAGAAAAATCCCAAGTTGACCCAGGTTAGTTCCTACTGAGTCAGATGGTAAAAGAAGACTTTTGCAATATAAAGAGAATAATTGCTTTTTAAGAACAAGCAATGGGTTTTGCCAAATATATAGTTTAGAATAGAGAAAAAAAAATTGCAACTTACAACAGGAAAATAGTTGACAAGAGTGAGGACTCTCTAGGGAGATATTTAGTGAGGGAACTAAATTACCTAGGTAACCCAGAAATAGCATGAGACTCAATGTCTTGTGGAATAGATTAAAATCTTAGTGTTAAAATGCAAATGATGGGAAAGTGTTGCACAGGAGAACTATTCTTGGTCCTACAACTGGATTTAAGTTTCTTCCCGGAGACTGTAGAACTGACTTTCTTATGCTTCCAAAGGAGCTGCTTATCTGCTCTACACATTGGCATAAAAACACCTGTGATACTGCTCAGAGCGAACAGGTGTAGAACAAGGTCTGCCATGATGCATACTGTATAGCCTTTTAGTAATGATGCAAGAAGTAGGTAAGGGCATAACAAGGTGTCAGTTGCTGAGACCTACATTTAGTCTCTACTTTTCTTCTGTATTTCTACCTTGTATACTGAATATCTTTATATAACATCTTTTAAAAGATAAATGACAATGTTAGCACCAATATTCACATAGAATATTGTTTCAGAATGTTTACAACATGGAACGAAAGGATCCTAGAGCAAACTTCAGCATGTATTCATGGTATCTAAATGTGATCTTGCCATGCAGTTCTCAGCTGATGTGGCTTGACATGAGGTTGTATAGATTGCATACATAGGCATTTCTCACAATGATCTTTAGATAGCTGCTGATTGATGGATGTGACACTGTATCCCCATTCTCTTGGGGAGAGAATGTCTTCCGCTCTGCTAATGCTTTAGAATTAGCAACTATTGTAGGCAGAGAATTAAAAAAGAATCCTTATCGGATCTTTGATCTGTGCTGGCTTGTAGTTTCTATGTCAGGGGTTAATTAACCCCCTGAAACTTTATGGGATTTTCTCATGTCCATGGCTTGCCTTCTTTTCTAGGATCAGAGCCATTTGAAAATCAAAAGGGGAAAACAGTCCTTTCTAAGCAATCCTCTGTTTGTCTCTATTTCTGGTCCTCTTCTTCCTTCTCCCAGATTCCTATTCCACATGTTTGTCTGATCTAAGATAAACTAGGTCCTGTCATTTAAATGGAACAACACCTTATTCCATTCTCAAGTTGATAACCCCATGTCAAAGATTCAATTTTATTCCTTTACACAGAGAAATACAGATTCTTTAGACTCTTTCAAAGCAACTGTTAGAAGTGATTTTATTTTCAGAATCTCAATACGTTTGCAGATTAACATCATATTTTAACAAAATGCATAAGTCATCAAAGTCTTTACTTACCACAGTTCTTTTCATCACTGCCGTCAACACAGTCTTCATCCCCATCACATTTCCACAACAGCGTAATACAGCGACCATTTGTGCACTGGAATTGGGAAGGTTCACATTTGGCTTTTCTCCCTGGAATAAGAAGGGAACACTCAGCAAAGCAAAGATTGGTTATAGATTTAAGATACCTAATACCCATGGATGGGGACCTTCTAAGGAGGATACTGCAGACTCGGCAGGCTGTAACCTCCTAAGGGCCAGAGTAGGATGAATCTTCAGCCAGTGACTGACAGTAATTGCGTTCTTAGCTGGGTCCATGCTAAGACTAAATACTAGATTTCCCAGCCTCTTTCTTAGTGAGGTACAGCCAAGGGACTACATTCTGACTAATGGAATGTAAACTGAAATGGTATATACAACTTTAGGAAATATCCTTAAGAGGACAGAGGATCCATTTTCTTTCCATCTATTCATTTCTGGTACCTGAAAATTGGGCATGGTGGCTGGAATAGTGATCTCGGGCAAATGGAACCAGACCAAAATAGAAACAATCCAGATTGCCCAGAGACCACAAGGGGCATCATCTCTGCCTCTGGACTCGTTTTTCTCATTTGTTGAAACTACATGTGTGGCTATAATCAGCCAAGTCCTAATCCTTTAATGGCATTTCTCGTCCACATCCATACTATTATTCATTAATGATGTTTCTATTACAAGCACAGTGAAGAAGATTTAGAAGGAGCAACAAGAATAGGGTAGAAATAGAGATTGAATACATGATTCCTCCTCTTAGAAACTGAGGTCTAATTGGAAAACACAGGTTTACAAAACAGCTCCAAGATAAAAGCAACAAGAAAGTATAGTTAAGAGGGAAAGGAAGATCATTTGTCATTTAAAGACGAGAAGAAAGAAAAGTGAGGTGGAGCTGAAGATGTAGATTCTATTTCTCTGAATCTGTTCTTCTATGCTTAATGTATGGATATTTAATTCACACAATGGTGTGAACTAAGACTTGTAAGTGGGACAGTTGGTATTTTGCCCGGCACAGGCCAGCTAATATTCAGGTGCTTCCTATCATTAGCAGTTCTGTCCTTCTGGCGGATGTGATTGCTTTACGATAAAAGGCACAGATGTGGCCGCTTAAAGCAAATATACTGCAAATATTTGAGAAAAAACAGTGGAATCATATAGTTCACGCAGACTACTTAGGGAGGGTTTCCAAGCAGAAGGCCTTCCGATTTCCTGCCACCTTTCAGCATTTGCAGCTGTGGCATGCTGGCATAAGAATTGATATTACAGAGACAAGCACAGACTGGAACTCTTGTGTTACGTGCACAATACCCTAGTTGGTCTCCCTAGTGTCAGCTACTCCCTGCTGTCTGGGAGCATTCTGTGCTTTGTGGCTCTTCCCTGGGAGATTAAAATTTGACCCAAATCAAGATGACCATATGGGTGTGGTTACTTCCTTGGATATTAAATATGTTGCTTTTAAAACAGCATCTATCACTCTGCTACCATGAGTCTAATTAAGCTAGGACCCAGCTACAAAGCAGAATGGTTTCCTACCTTCATTTCTTAATACTTTTTCATTCCTCACATGTTTTATGGGTTGTAATATACTAGGGATTTAGAAGGGGAGCTAGAGGAGGGTAGAGATTGTTGTCAGGAAGCATCACCTATGCGGTTTTATACTGCTAAACCAAATATGATGTACCTGGTGCCTCTCCCCTCTTCCCTCATTGCCACTGGATTCTTAATATGTCTGCAATATTCTCAATGCCGAGAGTACATGTCTTGTAGTTCTATATAACCTTATTACCTTTGGGGACTGTGAAGGTGGTAAGATTCTACCTTGAGTAATCAGAAAAAGAACGATTTGTAGTCTGAGAACATAGATATAAATATACTTGGAAAGAACAGTCAGGTTGGAGTCAGGATACAGTAAAGGTTGAAAGCCTCTGATTTTTTTTTTTTTTTAAGGTTTTAGTTACCAAAGGTTAAGTCAAAATGAGACAAAAACATTGACATTGATATCTACAGTGTCAAAATGGGAACCTTGTAATCAGATTTGAATAGGAACTTAAAGGTCAATGTCAAATGATAGTTTCCCACCTCAGGGTTAAGGCATCTGGAAGACAACCTCCTTAAAAATGAGTTTGAAGCTACAGATTTCATAGGCACTCAGAGTGGTCTGGGATTAAATATGGGTATACAGTATCCCAAGGCTGATATTTACTCTACTATTGCCTTAAAGAGGGTCTCTGAATTTAGTTGTAATATACAAGCTATCGACAGTAATAAATTCTATTAAAATCCTAGCAGCTCTGCTCCAAGAGTCTATATTGAGCAGACTCAGGACAGGCATCAGCATTTTCTACTAAGAAAATATCTGAAGCCAAAAAGGAGTTTAATTTCTAGCTTTTCTTATCCCAGATATTTCCACTTTACTCAAGTTTCTGCCTGATCATCATGAAGCTATGTTTTACCCTCTCTCTGTCAACCACACACACATATACACACACACGCACACACTCCAATAAGAAGTAGCAATAGGCATTAGGAGTACAGTGTGCTACTAAAATGTCCCTGCTTGTTTAAAAGAATGACATTGGGGTGGGGGTGGGAAGACAAGCTGGCTTTATAAAGGATTCTTTAAAGACAGGCAAATAAAGACCTTAAGCTTTATGGCTATGCCTCTTCGTTTCCTAAGCACTTTGTTTTGAGGGACAGCTACTGGGCAGAAAGTGCTCCCTAGTTCTGTTTAATTCTCTGCTTCCCACAGAGAGGGTGAGCCCAGACACTAAATCGAATGCCCAGCCCTTAGCCACTGACTGGAACACTGTTAAGTTTTCTGTTCAAGTTTTTAAAAGGTTCTACCTTTCCACCTCTGGGACTCAGCTGGGACTGCCCCTGTGCAGAGCTCTAGGAGAATTGAAAGCACCAAATGAGTTAAGAAGCTTTTGGTTTCCAAAGCTTTGGGGATTACAGGATTGTGGACCTGCAGTCTATTCCCATCCATGAAAGTTAAGTCTCAAATTCAGTATTATACTTTCATAAAGGGAACAAGTTGAGCTTGAAATCATCTACACTCGAGGTTCTTTTAATTCTTAGGGCTAAGCTAAAGCCGATGACACCTCAAAAAATACCTTGGAAGTAGAAGTGCTAGGCACTTCTGCTCAGACAGGTGAGAAGTTGGGGTAAAATGCGATTGTTAGTGGGTTCCTCAAAGCCATGAGGTTTCACAAGAATGCCTTAGGTTAAGGGGCGGTTGAAGTGGAGGGAAAGGCCATGCCCTGTGTGTTCCACCTCTGCCTCTACCAACACTTTCTTTTGAATGTTGGATTTTGTTGGAAGAATTTGAAAAGGGTTCTATTAAGAAATTGTATAGGTTTTCTTCCAGCTCTAATACTTAGAATATCTCTGCTCCTTTGGGTGAGGAGGTTGGAAGTCACTTGTACCTACTCACTTATGTGGCTATTTAAATTTGTAATGCATGAATTCCTGGAGTGTCAACAAAATTCTCACCTTTACTATCACTTACATAGATGGAATCAGACTACGCACACTTCAAGGCACCTATTTTCCTGGGAGCCTTGCTTCTCTAAATAGTTAACATTGCTACACAGACACATTGGCAGTTCACTGGCTCCAAGAAACTCAGGGTTCTTCTTGGTGCTGTTTGTATAAATTTATGGGGTACATGTTAAATTTTGTTACATGTATGTAATGAATGCATACTGATGAAATCCGAGGATTTAGGGTGTCCATCACGTGAGTACATTTTTGTTAACTACAGTCATTGATGTTATTTCTTCTATCTTACTGTATATCTGTATTCTTTTACCCGCTTCTTTTCAACTGCCCTCCCTTTCCCCCGACTTCTGAGTCTCTGTCATCTTTCTACCGTCTACCTCCATGGAATGAAATATTTTAGCTTCCCCACATGAGTGAGAACATAAGATATTTGTCTTGCTGTGCCTGGCTTATTTCCCTTAGCAAAATGACCTCCAATTCCATCCCCATGCTGCTGCAAATGGCATTATTTTCCCTTTTCTCCATATCCTCAGCAACATGTGTTGTATTTTGTCTTTTTAGTAATAGCCATTCTGACTGGTATAAGATATGTCATTGTGGTTTTGGTTTGCGTTTCTCCGATGATTAGTAATGGCAACGAATTTTTCATGTATCTGTTGGTTATTTTTATGTCCTCTTTTGAGAAATGTCTATTCATGTCCTTTGTCCACGTTTTAATGGGATTTTGTTTTCCCCTGTTGAGTTTATATATTCTGGGATATTAGTCTCCTGTCAGATAATAGTTTGCAAATATTTTCTCCCATTCGGCAGGTTGTTCTTCACTTTGTTGATTATTTCTTTTGCTGTGCAGAAGCTTTTTAGTTTAATTAAGACCTATTTCTCTATTTTGTTTTTGTGGCCTAAGCTTTTGAGATCTTTTTCATAAATTCCTTGTCTAGACCAATGTCCTAGAGAGAAACGCAGGGTTTTTAAAGCATATAGAAGTCAGCCTGCCATTGTCTAATTTTCCCTGCAGGGGTTGACTTGGGAGAACAATACATAAGCTTCAGTAAAAAACTGCATAGGCCTTTGAGTAAATACCAAGCCTTCCAGATGGACGACAAATCTCCCTATGGGGCTCTGAGCAGCACCCTGGCAGGAGCACTCCAACATGCATGCCCAGAATATAGAGAAAGTGGCTCCGGTACCAGGCTCACAGTGTACTTCAACCTGCACAGAGGCTCATGCTGCCACACTGCTGGGGCTACCAGGGCCAAGCATTTAATTCTTTCATGCCCTTACTCATTGGTTGAGCATATGGGTGTTATTTGCTGGAATTCCTTCAGTCCATTTGTTCTGGCACTTCTGGGGCCACGAAGGGCATTTATTTTTAGCCTAGTTCACTTTACTGCCTGCCACTTTAATGCCAGTGTTTCTATTTGTAAGCTAAAACTCCCTTCAGGACAAACAAATTTCTGAGTCAGCAAAAAAGTTTTCCTATGGGGAGAAGGGTTTGTAAGAGGCAAAGTACCACAACAGGTGTTAAGGGAAATGTTCTGAGCTGTCAAGCACAAAGGTTGTGTTCTGGCCTTAAAGTCAGCCTCTGAAACATTGTAAGAACCAGTTTGGGCCAGGCACGGTGGCTCATGCCTGTAATCCCAGCACTTTGGGAGGCTGAGGCAGGCAGATCACCTCAGGTCAGGAGTTCAAGACCAGCCTGGTCAACATGGTGAAACCCCGTCTCTACTAAAAATACAAAAACTAGCCAGGCATGGTGGCACACACCTGCAATCCCAGCTACTTGGGAGGCTGAGGCAGGAGAATTGTTTGAACCCGGGAGGTAGAGGTTGCAGTGAGCTGAGATAGTGCCACTGCACTCCAGCCTGGGCAACAAGAGTGAAATTCCACCTCAAAAAAAAAAAAAAAAAGTTTGGGGGCCACTAAAAAGTGGTGAATATGTAGGCTAATTCTTCTGAGTCACGGAAATAAGTGAATTTTACAGTTCAATTGTCAGTTTTTCCATTTACATCAAATTGATCTTAAGAATCATGGATATAACTGAATCGTTTTTGTTATTGGTCAAACACCGCTCTAAGACTTCACATCTCTTAGCTTTTAAAATTCTTAATCCTGCATGGTTGGCCCTATTATTCCTCTTTTATAGATCAGGAAACCTGCTAGAGAAGGAAAGTACAGTCACTTGTCCCAGATCGCCCTTTGCAGGGCTAGGAGTTGAATCCAGGCACTGGCTCCAGATACTGTGTTAGTAAGCATCAATTTAGATTGAGCCTTGTTGTTGAGATGGAAGCCTGCTTTCCTTACCCATTCTAAGTTTTTAAAAATGCTGCTAGAATTCCTCAGCAAGTCTTCTAAAAGGATTACAGCTCTTGCTTTTCTTGTCTAGGGTTCAAGTCAGAGGAAAGGCCCTCCATCTGATATACCTTGAAAATCGTTAGCTTCTGTGAGCGGTAAACTAAGTCAGTCGTTCTCAAGCTCCCGTGTGCATCAGAATCCCCAGGAAGGCTTGTTAAAACACAGAATGCTGGGCCCCAGCCTGGATTCTGATTCAGTAGGTCTAGAACAGGGCCTAAGTTTGCATTTCTAATGAGTCAATGTTGACACATGAACTCAATTAATATTGAATTAATGTTGCCAATTTCGGCCCACACTTTGAGAACCACTGCACTAAGGTTAAGAAGCTACAGATTCTACCCATAATGTAAGTGGCTCTTTCATTTTCAGGGTTGTAACATCTACTAATAACACCCTCATAAGGCTTAAAGTTCATCACAGAAGGGACACAGGAGATAAATACCTCTTTTACAACACACATGATAGTAACACCCGAGTAAAGCCCTCAAAACTATTTTGTAGAAAAAATTTATTTGGGTGTCTTACTAGGCAGAGGTTCTTCTAAAGTCTATCCTTCCCTCCCTGTGTGGTCTATCTCTGATTGGCCCCATTACTTACTCTAAATCAGTACTCCAGAAATAAGCCCAAATTCTTCCCTGACATTTGGCCATCAAGCTGTGGCCATGCCCAAGCCCTCCTCTCTCAACTGATCTAAAGTTAAATCTCTTGTTCCTTTGCCTCCAGGCTGCCACATTCTCTACCCATATCAAGCAACCTAGTGATTCAAGCAACCTAGAATAGCCAAGAATGGGGTCATTTCTCGGCTTACCACTATCTCTAGGATTAAGTTCCCTACTAATTTCCTCAGACTTTTCCCTACTGGTCACCACCCACCATCTGCTATACAGGCTGAGCCAACAGCTCAAAGGGGACCCACTCACTTCCCCATGGCTTTGCCCTTCCTCATGGCTACATTGTCTCAGTTTGTTCGTGTTGCCCTTGTCCACCCATTCACCAGGAGTGGGCTCAGATTGTATTCTTGAATGAGGTCTCAATGCCTTTTTTGGAAAAACTAGGTATGGTCTGGCTGCTTTCTCATAATAGTCCCTGTCACAGAGCCATCACACAAGGAGATGAGTTCAGCTACCATTTTTCACCTTTAGACACAGAGATCTCCTAAGGCATGGCCTGCAATATACATTTGTAACTCAGGACCTGGTACGTGACATCCTACATTCTCTAGGCACTAGTTGGTAGTCTTGGGTGCATGAGTTGATTTATTAGTTTACTAATAAAGCTGGTCTCAACTAAAAACTTTTGTCAAAAACATTTTCCCCAGCTTTTCAGAACTTGAAACCAAGTGTGACTGGTTGTTTTACTAGCTAGAATACTTTGAAACACTCTAGGTCATAAAGGTCCCTGTTCCCTATGCCTATGAGGGTACCTTTACCTCATCTTTGTAACAATTTTTTTTTTTTTTTTTGAGACAGAGTCTCGCACTGTAGCCCAGGCTGGACTACAGTGGCGCGATCTCAACTCACTGCAACCTCTGCCTCCCGGGTTCAAGTGATTCTCCTGCCTCAGCCTCCTGAGTAGCTGGGATTACAGGTGCGTGCCACCACACACTGCTCATTTTTTTGTATTTTTAGTAGAGATGGGCTTTCACTATGTTGGCCAGGCTGGTCTCGAACTCCTGACCTCATGATCCACCCACCTCGGCCTCCCAAAGCACGGGGATTACAGGTGTGAGCCATCACGCCCGGCCTCTTTGTTGCAATTTATCATTTAAAAACAGTGCATTTTCACACACTTGTCTGTCAGAATGAGTGTGTCCCTTTGGGTGTGTTGGCTTCATTTCCATGTGAAAAGAGAGGTTTTGACACCTGAGAAAGTTAGCAGCGGCTAACTGGTAAGGTTAAGAGTTTGATATATCAGACCCAGATTTTATTTCTGACATGTTTTACTGCTCTTTGGTAATACTGGCAGTAATCCATTGTTGCTTGAATCATATCACTTTTGTAGGATTATCTGCAGAGACAGACTCTTTACTGGCTTTTTCATATTAAAGTCTAAGTTCTTGGTGATTTTAGGGAAACTTCATAAGCTAGAACCCAGATAGCACACAGAAACTCCAGCAATCTTCAGCTGCTGTCTGCCTCTTTTATGATTAGGTCTTAAACAATGGATCTGCTCACTCTTCTTCAGAGTTTCTATTCCAAGCGGTCTTCGGCTGTTTCCTGCTTTGATTCCCCCACTAGACTAAGTGCCACGAATGAAGGGACCAGTGCTGTGGTCACTGTCCCTGTGCCTGATGCCATGCGGTAGGTACTCAGTAGATATACATCAAGTGGTTTCAAGAAGATGCACAAAGATGACCAGCATCAATCTGCAACCTACTTAGTGAACATATAGATAAGTTAATACCTCAGATCTGGGGAAGTCTTTAAGAAAATGAAAGATTAGAGGCAGTCTATAAAATAGAAACCCTGTTTACTCACAGTATGTGGGAGAACTATTAAGTTCTGACATGTGATGTAATCACAAATGCTGTCTATCGCCAAGGCTTTGTTAGGTCCCTTGCTTGGCAAATTGCAAGTCCCCCCATCCCCACCACCATGTCTATATACATAAAGGCTACCCGGATGCCCCCCAAGTTGGCAAAATCAGCTGTTCTAGCCAGAGGCTCTATCTTATAGTTTCCAGCATCTCTAAACTACAAAGTAGGCAAAGGATCTCTAAGCAAGCATTGCAACGTTTCTAACAGAATCTCCACACTTACCCTCACAGGACCTAGCAGGCATTATCTTGCTTAGAGACCCAAAATAACTATTGGGGCCGGGTGCAGTGGCTCACATCTGTAATTCCAGCACTTTGGGAGGCCGGGTGGATCACGAGGTCAGGAGATCGAGACCATCCTGGCTAACAAGGTGAAACCCCGTCTCTACTAAAAACACAAAAAAAGTAGCAGGGCATGGTGGTGGGCGCCTGTAGTCCCAGCTACTCGGGAGGCTGAGGCAGAATAGCGTGAACCCGGGAGGCGGAGCTTGCAGTGAGCCGAGATAGCACCACTGCACTCCAGCCTGGGCAACAGAGCAAGACTCCGTCTCAAAAACAAACAAACAAACAAAAAACTATTGGGTCAAGCTTTCCTAGGAGACTTCACTCAATGGGAAAAGTATGCTAAATTTATGGTACAGGTTGAGCATCCCTAATCCACAATCTGAAATGCTCCAAAACCCAAAACTTTGAGTGCTAACATGATGCCATAAGTGGAAATTCCACACTTGACATCATATGACAAGTTGCAGTCAAAACTTTGTTTCTTGTATAAAATCATTAAAAATATTCTATAAAATTACCTTCAGGCTACATGTATAAGGTGCATGTGAAATATAAATGAGTTTCACGTTTAGACTTGGGTCCCATCCCCAAGATACCTTATGTATGTGTGAATGTCCCAAAATCTGAAAAAATCTAAAATCTGTGGAACCCTTCTGGTTTCAAGTATTTCAGATACGGGACACCCAACCTGTGTTATCACCTGCCATCTCATTTGGTTCCTGCAGTGTGGTTAGTGTATCTAACTAAGTGGTATTAACAGTGTTTAGAGTTTTTGTTGCAAGCCAATAGAAGAACTTAGCAAAGAGACACCGATTTAGTTTGAAAAATGCAGAGAGTAAAATTGAGATGATTTTTACTTAAAAGCCAGATTCTCCTATAGCTAGGTTAGACTCTGCCCCAGCTCTTCAGAAGAACTGTCAGTCCTCAGATTTTCTAGCCCAAAACTCTTAGGTGGCAGAAAAAATTGTCCCAAATTGTCCCTGGACTACTTACTTCTGCTTAACAAGTCTATCTCGCCCATAATCTGAGTACACGGTATTTTTGGACTGTTTGCCTTGAAAGTAGTCTATCATGCTGTTGTCCAAGTAGTCTTTTGAGATTAATTAGTAGGGACCAAACTAAGCAATTTTGAATTTAATCAACCAACCATGAAGAGGGCAGTTGTATTAGCCACCACAAGGAGCTCCCTAAGGCAGGCACATTTACGATGAACATCACTATAGACCTCATCAATCCCTTTAATGCATTAATTTCTTAGGCTAGTATATGAAGGTGGTTTTCCAAATGAAAGTTAGTATCCAAAGTGAATGCAATCATTACTTTAAGTCATGTAGGCAACTGCCTCGTTTTAAGCACTTTTCCATGCACTGAAAAGAACGACTTTATTTACATTCTGTGAGAAATAGAAAATGGGCTAGATATTTAAAATGAATTCTATGCTGTGTGCCAAGTCTTCAAGGTTTGGGATCAAAACCTGAAGCCATACGGCTGGGTACTATCTGTTCCCTTGATCTTATGGTCATGTTCTACTCTAGGAGTCCTTGTTAAGTATCATCAGTTTGTTACCTCTCTGGAGCAGAAGAGGCTTGTAACAACTTTTTTCCTCTTCCAAAATTGTAATAAAACTAGTCAAGTCAAGTCAAGTTTATGGTTATTCAATTTTATGACAGGTAGAGACACTTGGATCAGGTCTTCACTTCTTTTGAGCATGGAGGCTGTCACCTTTGCTAGCAACATTTAGTGTTAAATAGCAGTCTATTGTACTAAAGTCTTAATATTGGCAGCTCTACTTGACCTTTATACATGCTTTAGGTATCTGGGGACTCAGGCTATAAAAGCAAACAAAACGACACAGGACAGGCACTATAGGTAAATGCCACATAAAGTGGGCAAGAGGGTGATTCAGGGAATAAAGCTACACTAGGTTTCAAGAAGCTGTTACTGCCAAGAAGGGCTTGGCTGGTGACCTTCCTTTACACAGTCCTTGCTCAGATGAGTGATCAGGTTTTGATAAGGGTTACTATCGTCATACCTTCATTGGTGGTATCTGGATGAGCCAAGTTTACTTTCCATGCCTTCCAGTTTCTTCCCTCCAGGTCTATTACTACCACCAGTAACACCAACCCACTTCTCACAGTGAGGGAAGTTTCCTTCTACTCTTAGCCTAGTTGCTAGCCATATATGAATAGCTCTCACAAAACCTTGGTTTTTTAAGACTTTGGCTTTCAAGAATATATCATACCACAGATCTTAATCCTGACTACTCAGGCTGGAGGAAAATGTCCTAGAACCCCCAGCAATTGTGCAATCAGATATACCAACTTCTCGATAGCTTTAAGTTCCTTGCCAGAGTCTCAGTGCTCACCTGCCTTGTCCAGGAGTACCGTGGAAGAGCACCATGTGCCAGTGGAGAGACAGTGTGTGCGTAGAAGCTCCAGGGTAGGAAGTGAGCCCACATGCCCTGGGACTTTGAACTTAAGACAGATGCCAGTTGGGATTGGTTTAGAGTCAATACCTGCCTCAGCCCAAATTTCCTCCAGTTCTGAAAGAATCTGCCTCCTTTCCTTTGAAGAATTTGTTTTTTCCATTGTTCATGGCATGTCAAATATTTCACATGTGACAAAGAGGATCCTCACCTGCCTAATACAAGGTGAATATCTGGCTTTGACTAACTCAAGTCAGTTTAGGTGCACTCCTAACATTCTATAAGGTAAAGTTAACCTCTAGTGGAAGGGACATGCAGCAAAAATGAAACTTTTCTCTCACCTTCCTGGATAATTGTCCCTCCTGGTATACCTTAGTGTTCTGAAATGTTACAAAAGGCATAATGCAAGTCATGGCACTATACTGAGAAATCGTTTAATAAGTTAGTATTACTCATCCATTAATGATTAATGCTAGCGTTTGAAAACTCTTGTAAGCAGAGCTTTTCTAGGCTCTCAGGCTTGTTACACATCAGATTCCATGTTCACTACACATTTGTCCTCTTCAAAGAGTCCAGGCAGGGGAAGGCATTTGAGGAGCCTGTGGAGTCTCCTACTTTCCATTGAAAATAACACTTCCCGAGCTGCTCGCTTAGGAGTCCGCGGAACCATGTGACCAACCTAAACGTGATCGCACTGCCAGCCAATCGCAGAGGGCAGAAAGGCCAATCCCAGTTCACACCCTCCGGACAGTGGCAACTAAAGGGCAGGGGCATTCGGAGACGTAAAAACCCCAGGCATTGCCCGAGAGGCTCCTTGACCACATACTTTAAAGTTCGCTCTCACTTCAGGAGCACGTGACTGCAGGCAGGCAGGGCCCCTTAAGCCACCTGGCTACTGGAGCTAGGGGCTCTGGAATGGGTGTTTCGGGCCGGGGCGGCTTTCAGTCCCAATTCCCCGCAGCTGGCAAACAAGCCCCTTGGCGTCACATCTGAAGATCACTTCTGGGACGCGCTAGGATTCTGACTGAGTCCTCTTAGAAGGGCTTCCTGTCGCTTGTCCAGGAAAGTTATGAGGCCCCAAGTGGGAACGTGGCTGAAGACCAGGCAGGGCCCCCAAGCCCCTGCGGCAGACTCTAGGGACCCGACAGTAGTCACCACCGCCCTTCTCAACAAGACAGGGCCACACACTCGCTCTCGCGCTGTTCCTTTGATTTATTGTTTAGAATGAAGGCTAATTACAGTCACTAGCCTAGGACTCAATTCCTCTCGAGGAAACGTCAACGGGAAGGAGGATCAGCAAACTAACCTGATTAAGTCTTCGTTCCATTCCCCCTCCCCATTCAGCTACACGAGAGACCCGAGAGGTTTCCAAATGCCGCCCGAGGCGTGGAAAAGGGAGGGGAGAAGCACCCAGAGGACAGTCCTGCGTAAAGCCCGCTCCTCCCCTACCCCGCACGCCGGAGAGGCGGCCCCGCGCCGGGGGAGACGCAGTCTGGATGCGCAGACTGCGCACTGCCCGCGGCTCCGCGGAGCCTCCCGGCTGCCGCCCACCGAACGTGCGCCCGCTCACGGCCGCCGGCAGACTCCGAGCCCCGGCCCGCACCTGGCGCCCCGCGTCCCGGGAGGCCCTCACCTTCGCCCACCGTCCGCTCCCACACTCCCTGAGGTTCGAGGGGCGCGCCCCGGGCTGCCGCGCACGTCTCGGCCCTCTACCTCCTTCCTAACACTCCGCCTGGCAGAGGAGGCAGAACCATTGTTCAATGCTCAGAAGCCCACATACCTCAGCCCCTGTCAAGGGGGCGAGAAACGAGGCAAAACAGCGGCTTTGGGGGAGGTGGTGTGAGGGATCGAAGACTAGTTCAGGCGAGGCGTCAGGACACCCCAAACCCCACTGTTCCCCAAGCCCGGCTCCCTTTAGCCGCGGCGCTGACAGCTCAGAGGCGCCACCACTGAGGGGAGGGAGAGAAGGCGAGAGAGAGCCGAGAGGCGCCTCCTAGGAGGCGGGTGGGCAAACGGAGACCTGCGCCTCGGGGTCTCCCGGTGCCCCGGCTGGGTCCCGGCCGCCGGCGGAGGGGCGCGTCCTCACTCACCGGTTCCGGTGGCGCCGCTCTCCCAGGGCGCCCAGCACAGCGCGAGCAGCAGCCAGAGCGCCCAGCGCGCGGACGTGCCCATGGTGCCCGCCTGGATGGTGCCGCCGCCGCCGCCGCCGCCGTTCGCTCCGCACAACAAGTTACCAGCCCTTCCGAAAGGAGGAAGAAGGTGGGGGCGGGGAGGGGAAAGGGGGAGAAGGAGGGGGAAGGAGTTGGGGGGGAAGGGAGCGGGGAACAAGAGGGCACCCCCTCCCCTACAACTTGCACAATCTCCTCCCCACCAGCCAACCCACCCACCCATCCACCTCCCCGGGCTGCAGCAGCAGTGCAAGCCGAGCCTGCGGGCAGAAAATAATGCAGGCGCTGCAGAGGAGGGGAGGGAAGGGGAGGGGAAGGAAGGGAGAGGGGGTGGGGAGCCAAGAGCAGAAGAGAGGACAGAACAGAGAGGAGCCGGTAGCGGAGCACCCACACCGGCGGCGGCTGGAGCTCGGGGTGAGGAGCGGGGAGGGGGCAGGAGGGGGAGTGGTCAACGGGAGGCGCGGCGGGCGGGCGGGAGCGCGGCGGCTTCAGTCCTCCTTTCCCTCGACGCGCTCCTCTTACACGCGCCGGGCAGCTGGGTGCCCGCGCCGGGAGTGTGCGAGTGTGAGCGTGTGTGCATGAGTGACCGTGGTCGTGGCTGTGGCCGCCGCCGCCACCCGGGCTGCTTTAGGGGCCCGGCTGCTCCGCGAGGCCGCCTGGAGCTCACGGGGGCCCGGGGCGGCCGCTGGTTGGCTCGCGCACCGCCCTCGTCTCCAATCCCCGGTGCCTGTCCTAATTTCCTGATCCAGGGAACCTGCCGCCGCAGCAGCTGTGCGCTCTCTACAGTCATTACTGTACCCTCCCGGCAGCCGCCAGCAGAACATGCAGCAGCAGCAGCAGTTAGCGCTGATGCAACTATCTTTGCTATTGCCACTGCCTCCCCACTAACGGGGCGTGCACCTGGGGGGTACTTGCAGTTTCCAGGGGCAACAATCATCTCTCTACCACCCTCTCCTGCGCCCCTGAGAGAGGCTGGTAGGTAGCATCTTCTTCGGGCCTCCTCTCTCCACTCAGAAAGTGATGAAGCTGAGGGGCTCCAAACGTTTGGGGCGCTCAAATGTGGGGTTTGGGATGTCGGTCTCAATCGCACGCTGAGATGCCATTTTTCTAAAAACTAAATGTGTCTTTAAGTGAGAGAGTGTGTGTGTTTGAAAGAAAGAGTGCGCGCGGTTGTGACTGCTTCTCTGTAATAGAACAAGACTAAAATAACCCAGCCTGGGATAAGGAGAAGGGAAATTGCTAGCGCAGCTTTGCGTTTGCTCATCAACGATTATAGTTAATTGCTAATTGCACAAAATGATAGTTTGAGGGCCTGTAATTAAAAGCTTAACCTTTTCTTGTTTGGAAGAGACGGGCCCCATACGTTTATTCCTCTTGATATACTTTGTAACATTCAATTACAAGAATCGAGGAAAGAATAAAGGAAGCAAAGGCAAGGCTCCTAGAAAGGACTGATTCTTCTTTTGTGCCTGACAGTACCTGAGTCTATAATTTGCTTTTTGTGTACTTCAGTTTTCTTGCACACTTAGCCCTGGTTGAGGTGCATTGTCTGCTGTGGTCTGCTAAGCATCTAACCAGAGTGGGAGGGCACATTGAGCGATTTCACTTTCTTAAATAAAAGGTTTTTAGGTATTTTTAAAAAGTTGTTTTTATCGTGATTCAAACTTGGAAGATTTCAATAATTTCATATTCTGACTATTCTGTTGGTGATCTGAAGAGTAGTGGGCACTGCCTCACTGTCTTCTCCTTGCCCTGGTTCTTGTGGAAATTTGTCAAGGCTAGCAATCAGGGGAGATGTCTGTTAGGAACTTACTATATCCATGAGACACACAGGAGAGGAAAATTCCAAGTCAGGATATGTTTCTGTGGGACCAAAGATATCCTGATTGTGACTGCTACGCCTGAAAGGGCTTAACTCTAGGTATGGAGGGGATCTTGCACTATAGTTCATTTTGAATGCTATTTTGCCCACCCTGTGGTTACATAGTTGGTACAAACTGCAGCAGTCACACAGGTTGCATGTGAAACAACTAAAATTTGTTTTTATGACATTTAGTAGTGAAGATGCATGCTGGTGTTATTCACCAAACGGCATTGAGATGTGATGGGAAAACCTTAGTGCATGATGTCTTTCATATTCTCAGGGTTCTGAAATGCCATCTGATGAGCTGTCGCTGTACACAAGAGGAAAGGAGTAGAGGGGATGGGTGGAATCAATACGAAAAGAGGCAGCATTAATAAACAGTCATATGACTTGATTTAATACTTTTCTCAGAGATATAGGTATACTACAAGCTATACATTGATATGGTATAATAAGACTTATATTTGAAAAACATGTGTACTTTCTAATTCTCCAAGGGATATAAATAAACTTTCAGTGAACTTAGCTGCAGCTCTATGTTCAATCCTGTAACTTTTTTGTTGACTCAAAATAAAGCGTTACTTTTGGCTCCATCTGTGATCGACATATAACTTGGTAAAAATCACTGTGCCTCTCTGTGTCTGCCTGTTGGCCAGTAAACTGAAAATAAAACCGACCCACATTATATCAAAGTGCTCCGTGGCCTCACGGACCAGCTCTCTGCAAGGCATTGTTTATTAGAAGAAAAAGGTTGTATGGAGAAATGCATTTGATTATGATAGAAAGTAGCTAATAACTAAAAAGATAAATTGATAAGTGGAGATGGAAGTGGTTGAACTAACTGAGCTAATTGATCATAAGTGGAGATTGAAATGGTTGAACTAAGTGGGTTCAGATAAGTTGACACTGCTGGATTCCTGATGCCTTCAGGTAAATGCAGAGGCAATCCCATTCCCTCCTACAATCCACCACATTTATTTATTTGTTGAAGCAACACATACTGAGCATCCCTCGCTAACAGGCAATGTGCAAAGTAGTGGGCATACAGAAGTGCTTATCTAGGAAGCTCAGCATCTGGTAGGGGAGGCAGGCAAGTGGGCAATTGTAGTACCCTATGTATAGCACTCTGATTAAGAGATGCTTAAAGTACTATAAGATTGCAGGGAAGAAGCAGCTATTCTGGCTGCAGGATGAGGGTATCAGAAAAGGCTTCACAGAGCGTTTGTTTCCGAGCTTTTTTCATGATTTTTACCCAGTAATCTGAATTCTCCCTACTTCTGGACACATGGTAGGATTGGACATCCTGGCCCCCTTATGGTTGGATGGGGTCGAAAGACTAACTTTGGCTAATTATTTGTGAGTCTAAGTTACAGGGTGCCACTTTCAGACTGGAGCATTTAATTGCATATAGGAGACCCTCTCTTTTTGTCTGCATGGTGACAAGAAATGTTTAAGAGGTGGCTGCTGCATTAGTCCAGGTCTCTGAGTGATTAGATTCATTTAGAACTACCCATGTGAGTAATTCCCTGCTGTCTATGTGTCTTTAGCAATGTTCACATAGAGTCGAGGTTAGCAACCTAGGGCTCATGGGCCAAGTCTAGCCAGTCACCTGTTTTTGTATGGCCTACAGATAAGAATGATCTTTACATTTAAAAAGAGTTTTACAAAGAAGACGTATAGTGTGCAACAGAGACTGTATGTTGCTCACAAAGCCTAAAATATTTACCATCTAGCTCTTTAGAAAAAAAAACAAAAAACAAAAAACTTGCCATCCCCTGACAGAACGGGTGAGAGAGTAGTAAATCTTTGTCATCTTCACCTACTGAGATTTTGTTACCTCAGCATAACCTAGTGTTAACCTGACTGATACACCTGGGGAAGAGGGAAGGAAAACCATGGTTAGCAGAGGGCACAAAGGCAAAAGAGCAGCATGTATTCAAGGCAATGGAAGGGATTCAGGGTGGTTCAAGGGTGGGGTTCAAGTGGACTAACAATGTGAAGTAAGGCTGAAGAAGAAAGGCAAGGACTGGATTAGCTGGAGTCTAGGGTGTTATGCTAAGGCTTTGGATTTTATCCTATGAACCATAGTAAGAACTTGTGATAGATTGTCATCAGAGGCTTGACATCCAGTTTCTTTTACTCTGACAGTGGTATGGAAAACAACTGGTTTAGGTTGTGGGATAGAGTCAGACTAGAGGAAGAAACATTAGTTAGAGACCCCAGTAGTGAGGGAGTGCATTAAAGAAAGTAGAGGAGGCCGGGTGCGGTGGCTCACACCTGTAATACCAACACTTTGAGAGGCCGAGGCAGGCAAATCACTTGAGCTCAGGAGTTCAAGACCAGCCTGGGCAACATGGCAAAACACCACAAAAAATACAAAACACTAGCTGGACATGGTGGTGTGCACCTATAGACTCAGCTACTGGGGGTGGAGGGAGGCCTGAGGCAAGAGAATTGCTTGAGCCCTGGAGGGTGAAGGTGCAGTGAGCTGTGATCATGCCATTATACTGCTGCCTGGGTGACACAGGGAGACCGTGTGTCAAATAAAATAAAAATAAAAAATAAGAGGAAGAAACTACTGTTTGATTAGTCAGAAGCCTTCAAATAATTCATCCATGAGATTTTTCTCCTTGTTTTTTTGGCTTTATCTCTTTGACGCATTTTCCAAACATGTATAATCCATGTGTATCACTGGCTATGTCTGCTAAAAGTACAGATTCTCAGGCCCCTCCCTTGATGATCCTTTTTCAATTGGTCTAGGGTAGAGCCCAGGAATCTGTATATGTAACCCTATTTCAGTTGGTTCTTAGAATTAGTCATGATTAAGAAACTGTTTTAGAGAATGACTTCTTCAATGCCAATTAATTGCTAAGTAGGTTTACTTCTATCATATTTGTGTAACTTAATTTGTCACATTTCTCCTAAGGCAGTAGTTGATGCTTGTCATTATTTTTCTTCAAGGTCCTTAGACTAATAATATTGGCATCAGAAATAATCTTCAAACCAATTTGCTAGTTTGTAGTACTCATCACTGTGATTTCTACCCCACAGCCTCAGCATAAAAAGGAAGGAGTGAAATGAGCTGTCCTCTTCTAGGGCCATCCCCTTCTGAAGTGTTTCAATGGTAACTTCCCAGGCTTCATTCCATTATTTTCTAACTGTGTGACAATCCAGGAAAATGAGTGGGATTCACCCCTTCTAGTCTCCATGAGTAGGACCTGATGGTCAAAATCAGTGGGTCACAAATTTTAGCTTCCATCAGAATCACTTGGAAGGCTTGTTAAACCATAGATTGCTGGGCTCCTCCTCCAGAGTTTCTGAATCAGTAGGCCCAAGAATTTGCATTTTTTATAAGTTCCCAGATGATGTTAATGCCACTGGTCAGGGAGCATACATTGAGAACCACTGTTCTAAACCCATTGACATTACTTCCCCCCTCAGCTACTGTGATTGGTTTAAGGGCCTCAGCCAGTCAACCTATGGCCTTCCTCTGTTTGCATTGATTGGATGCTTCAGCCCTAAGCACAGTACAAAAGCTGGCTCAGTTACGATGAAGCTCAGGGCTTTTGCTTGGTTAGAAAGCCATTATCTTCTAAGTAATGAGATGTGTGGACGTAAGGCCAGAACTGCTCCTGCCATTTTGCCACCTTGAAGGAAGCCAGCTGGAAGATGAAACTGACTCATGGAGAAGAGGAAACTGAAATAAATGGCCTCAAATTTGTAAGCCCAAGCCCAGATCAGCTTGTTTCAAAAGCTGCCATTCTGTGATACTTCTCGCTTACCTACACCAAAAAATTCCCTTTGCTGCTGAAGTCAGTTTAGATTGAGTTTTCTCTTACTTGCTACCTAACTGACAGAGGTGCTACCTAACTGACAGGTATGGGCCCAGGATTTCAACAATGTAAGGCTGTGGTCCTCAACCCTGATTGTACATTAAAGTCTCCTGGAGAGCTTTTAAGACTATCAACACAGGAACAGCTCTATCTAGGCCAACTGAATAACATGTCTGGGAGTGGGGCCTGGGCACGAGCAGTTTTTAGCTTTCCAGGTGAGTCTAATGTGCATTCTAATGGTGACTCACTCGGTGTCAAGCCTAAATGCCCTCTTGAGGGATGTAATGTGCTTACTGGAAAGCAATAGGCAAAACTCTGCCCATGGCCACCCAGTGGAAACCACATGGCTAACCCCTCCTGGAGGGCATTCAGAAGAGGAATACAGGTATCAGTAAGAACTGTTTTGAACAACTGTATTCTTATGTAACCTGGCCAAATCAACTCCCCACTCTAAATCCGGGGTTAATGTGGACTTACTATAAATGAATGCTGATTGAGGGTTACAATCTAGTAAGAACAAGGTTTTGAAATTCCAAGGCCAAAGATAATTTTACAGACTGCTTTTGAGCAATTTTAGAAAGAAAAAATGTGGCCAAATGTGGTAAAAATAGTTTCTGGTTGGAGAGAAACTCCAAAATGGGTTGAATATGAGGCTAGACAAATGGTTATTAACTGGGAGCAATTGTAGACCCAATAAATGTTTGTCAATGTCTTGAAACATTTTTCACTGTCATGCCTGGGGGAGATGTACCCTCTACTGGGTAGAGGCCAGGGATGCTGCTGAACATCCTACAGTGCACAGGACTGGGCCCCACAATGAGTTATTCAGTCTAAAATGTCGGTGGGGCCACAGTTGAGACATTCTGAGCTAGACTTAGGAGAAGTCAGATGGCTCTGTATGTGCGAAGTTTTTATCTGGGTTGGGTGGCCTAACAGAAAGATGTTCTACTCACAACAGAGCAAGGACAAACTGGGTTTTGTCCAGTCAATGACAGATGTGAATGCAGTGTCAGAGGAGGTTGTGGGTAGATTTACAGACCTGGGAGATTTAAAGCAAATCACACGTAGTTTATGTTTTAAGTTGAAATAGGTCAATGTAGGACACATTCTAGGCTGCATTGTGAACTCACCAGGGTTCTTTGTTTTGTAGGGTTGAGTTTTGTTTCCTTTGGTTTACAATGCAGGAATGAAATACTGGGCCATTTATGTTTGGAAGCTCTGATAATTAATTCCTACGACTCTGGCCCCAAATTTGATTGTTCTAATTTGTCATAAATGTAATTTATAGGAGGTTTTGGAATATAGAGCTATAGCATTTAAAACACTCTGACAATGGGAGTTTCTATGGAAATAGAGGCATTGTGGCCTCTACCGAGCCAGTTAAGCATAGATTGCTCATTAGAACATAAGCATTTTAGTCTGCAAGGTACAGTAATGCAGCAAATTCTTTAAGTACTACCATTTCACCAGGATATTTCATTTTTGAACTTTGAAGAGTTTTGTGGAAGTAGATAGTTGATTTAATGTTTTCTTACTTGGTTATGTAAGGAGGTTTAAATTCATATTATACTGCTGCTCACATTCCTTGAAGGGCTGAGTTTCTGAATGAATATGCTTCCTTCCAGCCTGGCTATTTGGGAGGGTTATGTCCTAGCAACTCTATATTGTTTTGGAAACACATTTATGAGGAGTTCTAATGCTGATAATGACCATGTCTGTAGAGTGGAGGGAAGGCCCAGTTTTTGAGCCTGGCTTTAGTACATACAGTACATGTGAAAACTGCAAGCAACTCAGAATTGTTGGAGGATAGATCCCAGAGGAGATACCAGAGAGGAAGGCAAGTACAATTAAGGAAGCCATTTGTATATTGTTTGTTTGTTTATCCCCAAAGCATTTAGTAAGCCATTGAAGGTTTTTGATCAAGAGACGATTTGTTTGGATATGTATATTTAGAAATATGACTATCTGAAAAGGTGATTATGTCTGTATGGGATCTAGAGGGCACTCATGTGGTACTTGAAAGCCTTTGCATGTTGAATGAATGCAGAGAGGTGGTATTGGTTAATGGTTAAGAGAGTGGGTGCTGGAGTGAGTTCCTCAGTTCAAAGCCTGACTCTCACCCTGTGAAATCTTAGGCAAATTATTTAGCCTCTCTTTATGCCTTAGTTTTTTCACCTGAAAAATGGGAATAGGAAGAACACCCACTTCTTATGAGGGTTGGATACATTTATAATAAAGCATTTAGAACAGTGCCTGGCATATAATAAATCAGCAGCTTCAATGTATAAGAAAGGCAATTACAGGTATGGGCCCAGGATTTCAACAATGTAAGGCTGTGGTCCTCAACCCTGATTGTACATTAAAGTCTCCTGGAGAGCTTTTAAGACTATCAACACAGGAGCAGCTCTATCTAGGCCAACTGAATAATATGTCTGGGAGTGGGGCCTGGGCATGAGCAGTTTTTAGCTTTCCAGGTGAGTCTAATGTGCATTCTAATGGTGACTCACTCAGTGTCAAGCCTAATGCTGTGGCCACTGAGGTATAGAAGGGGAGCTGTGTGGTAGGTTTTGAATGAGAATGCACTCTTAGGGAGACAGGGATGTTGTGACTGTGGCAGGAGAAACAAATGCAAATTCCTCCTAGTGTTCCAGAACAGCCTCCCAGTTCTCGCTTTGTGCATCCTGCTCCTGGCCCAGCATCTCGCATCCAGCTAGATTTATCAGCTGTAAGGGGGCCAAGGACCATGGGAGGTCAGAAGCTGGGCACAGCTAGACTGTTTGGAACCCAGCTGGCATCTACCTATCAGGTGATGGATTACATATCACCAGTCTCATGCCTTTACAAATCAATCTACCAGTAAGGACTTGTCGAACACCTTCTGTGGGACCTACAGTGTGCCAGGTGACTGGAGGGCAGCAGCCAGATAGCAATGTGGCTGCTCTTGGGGGTGAGTTGTTATTGTTTTGTTTGCTTTTTCTGCAGGAGCCAAAACTCAGGCTTGTTAAGTGGTAATTGACAGTCCTTTCTTCTAAAGAAGTTTCTCTTGGATTTGCTGCCAATAGGAAGAGTATTATTTCTCAGAGCACTATAGCATTCATTTATCGAGTGCCCACTCAATTATGAGGCATGACAGAGTTTGCCATCTAAAAGAGGAAAGACCACTTAATGATTCCTAGAGTCAAAAGTCTGGAATAAATGGATACACAGATCAAAGAGTTAAGGGGATTCTATTGTAATTGGAGAAGCACTTTTAGCAGGAGCCAGGTCTTCCACTGAGATCTTAAAGGAGCTCTTAATGAGTTGTGTGGGAGGGAAAGTATGTTTTTGAACGTAAAGAAATAGTCATTTGGCCAGGTGCGGTGGCTCACGCCTGTAATCCCAGCACTTTGGGAGGCCGAGGCGGGCAGATCACCTGAGGTCAGGAGTTTGAGATCAGCCTGACCAACATGGCAAAACCCCCTCTCTACTAAAAGTACAAAAATTAGCCGGGTATGGTGGTGGACACCTGTAATCCCAACTACTTGGGAAGCTGAAGCAGCAGAATTGCTTGAATCTGGGAGGTGAAGGTTGTAGTGAGCCAAGATTGCACCATTGCACTCCAGCCTGGGCAACAGAGCAAGACTCCGTCTCAAAAAAAAAAAATAAAAATTTTTTTAAAGAGATGATTTTCAGCTGTTCCTGTGATAGGATAACAAGGTGTAGGCTGTGGTTTTATTGCTAAACCATGGTGGGAGCAGGTTTAAGACCTGGTAGAAAGTGGAATTCTATTTTGGAATTCTGTTTCCCCCGACCTCAGGAAACATTTGAACTCTCTCAGAGGGTGTGTTTATCACAGCAATTTTCAGGGTCTCATTGTTTTTCTGAATGGACAAGACTTGCGTGTGAGAGAAATAAGAAATTTCACCCTTTAGGAGAAGTTTCCTTGTATAGTTGAAGAACTGGTCATGGTTACTGACCCAAATTAAAAGATAATTGATGGTGAATGACCCAAATCAGACCTTGTTCCTAAATTGACTTGGATTTGCTTTAGGAAGAAGATAATGAAAGGTCATTTGGAAGTACCAGAGCGGTCTCATTGTGGATAGAGATGGAGAGGGGAAATGTTGGGATTGGGAGGGTAAACTTGGGGAATGAGACATACTGAGACTGCTATTGACTCTAATATTTGCTTTTTGTATTCTTAGCCATAATACCACAATTGATATTGATAACACCACAATATCAACAGTGTCCTTCTTTGTAATCAAAGCTTCCTACTTTGCTGCTATGAGAAGTAAATACTGTGAAGGCAAAAATTATGATTTAAATACTTGAAGGGCTTACTATGTTTGTGGAATTGAATTGGAATATGGGAAGAGATCTTTTAATCAGGTTTTCTTGGTGAACTCTAGGTACCTTTCAGGGCATCTACAAGGAGGATGGATCATTGTTTAGTTTTCTCTATATTTCTTCTTCCCTCCCTTCCTCCCATTTGCCAGGGACTGCAAGAAAGGGCAAAGACAAGATGGAGAGAGAGTTGGCTGGCATAAAGAGTGCTCAAAACAAAATGACAGATGCTGACAAGGACATGGAGAAAAGAGAACTCTTATATGGTGTTGGTGGGAATGTAAATTAGTACAGCCACTATGGAAAATAGTATAGAGTTTCTCAATAAACCAAAAACAGAACTGCCATACTATCCAGCAATTTCATCACTGGGTGTTTATCCAAAAGAAAAGATGTCAGTATGTCAAAGGGATACCTGCACTTGCATGTTTATTGCAGCACTATTCACATTAGCAAAGATATGGAATCAACGTAAGTGCCCATCAATGGATGAATGGACAAAGAAAATGTGGTATAGCTACACAACAGAATCCTATTCCGTTATAAAAAAGAATAAGTTTATGTCATTTGCAGTAACATAGATGGAACTGGAGGTCATTATGCTGAGTGAAATAAGCCAGGAACAGAAAGACAAATATCTCATGTTCTCACACTCATGAGGGAGCTAAAAAAGTTGATCTCAAGGAGATAGAGAGTAGAATGACAGATAGCAGAGGCTAGGAAGGGAATGGAGAGGGGGTATGAAAAAGAGGGGCTGGTTAATGGATACAGATATACAGTTAGACACAAGGAATAAGCTCTAATGTTTGATAGTAAAGTGACCATAGTTAACAAGAATATATTATGTATTTCAAAATAGCTAGGACAGAGAACTTGAAATGTTTCTAACACATAGTAATGATAAATACTTGAGGTGATGAGTACCCCAAACACCCTGAGTGAAACATTACACCATCTATGCACTAACAAAATATCACACGCATCCTATAAATATGTCAAGTATTCATATCAGTAAAAACAGTTTTTAAAAAGACTCCTCAAAACAAGCAACAAAAGATACATGAAGGTCATAGGAGATCTCGTCTTTCCTTTGCAGTGACTTCATCATAGACCTTGCCCGGCCAGAGGGGCAGTTTTCTAAATGTGAAACAAAAAAATGATCACTATGTCTTACATAGTATGAGAAGAATGTCTTAGGTTTGTGTGTTGCCTTTCTTCTGAGCAGGTTCAAAGTATTGTGCAAACATGACATCAGTACTCCCTGGGAGGAGGCTGCAGACAAATTCTGAGGAGAATAATCCCTTTTCAGCAGTTAGGAGGAGCTCAGGCACAGATCAGCTTCCTCACTGAATTTATGCAAAGTGCCCCCTGACTGTTTTAAGCCTCACACATAGAAGGATGTCATTAATACTTAATGTGGCTAGATGAAGTTTAAGTGAGATCCTTGATGAACTCCATGCCTTATACTTTAAAAAGGCACACTGTACACTTTTATAGTTTATTTTTTTCTTGCCAGTGGCCGTTCTTAGAACTGGCCTTCCTCTAACATCTGTTTGTGGAGCAAGACAAAAATAAAATGAGAACAAAACAAGAGATACCAAGTAGTATTTGTGTTAGCATGACTTGGTACCAAATTGGATCACCTCAGGTAAAATTTGGAGTCTTACAGGACCCTCTGAAGAGGGAAATGAAACATCTTTTTTCCCTCTGTTGTTTTGATTAGGATCTTGTAGCAAAGTATGGCAGGTAAAAATTCTGTTAGTAACTTGAAGGAAAAGTAAATCAATAGTTATAACTTGGCAGCCGTTATAACTTCTTTTTTTGTTTTTACAAAGAAATTTAAGGAACATCCACTAAAGTTGCTGCTGTTTTCCTTTTTTGATTCTAGCCTCCCTCCTCTAATCCCTGTCCTGTCTTCTGTTTGGCTCTCTTAAGAAATCTCGGGAGGCCCTGTCCATGGAAGAAAGTTTATAGAATATGAAGAGAAATGGAGCTGTGTCTTGTAGATATAATATTGTTTCCTCTAATCAAGTCCACTTCAGGAGACAATTCATTGGAGAAATTACCGGAAATATTGCAACAAGGATTATTTGGAAATTGAAGGTGAAAACAGGAACTATTCATCAGGTCAAATTCTTTTCCCATTTCCTTTGTCTCTAATATGAACTGGCTTCAGTTGGTTTCTACTAACAGGTCTAATATACTGTCAGATAGAACAGCTCTTCTATTAGAATCTATTTTTTCCTTTTTTGTATATTTTCAAAATTTATTAATGTTATTTTTAATTGACAAATCATAATTGTATACATTTATGGAGTGTGATTTGATGTTTTGATATATGTATACAATGTGACATGATTAAATTAACCTAATTAACATATCTATTACCTCACTCACCTATCATGTTTTATGGTGAGACATTTGAAATTCACCCTCTAGTTATTCTGAAATATACAGTGCACGATTGACTGTAGTCACCCTGTTGTGCAATAGATCTCGAAATCTATTCCTTCTGTTTGATACTTTCTTCTATTTGATCAACAGCTTTCCATTCCCTCCCTCCCCACCTCCCCCAGCCTCTGGTCATCATCAGAATCTTTCTTTACTTTTCCTTTTTTTGAGACAGAGTCTCGCTCTGTCACCCAGGCTGGAGTACAGTGGCGCGATCTTGGCTCACTGCAACCTCTGCCTCCCAGGTTCAAGCAATTCTCCTGCCTCAGCACCCCCTAGTAACTGGGATTATAGGCGCGTGCCACCATGTCCAGCTACTTTTTTGTATTTTTAGTAGAGACAGGGTTTCACCATGTTAGTCAGGCTGGTCTCGAACTCCTGACCTCAGATAATCCACCTGCCTCAGCCTCCCAGAGTGCTGGGATTACAGGTGTGAGCCACAGCGCCTGGCCAGAATCTTCTCCTTAATCACCAAAGTATTTGTGGTAGGAAAAGTTACTGGCCATCTAAATTTTGCTCAGCTATAAATACTTGTCCTGTATCTAGACTTGGCAGTGTACACATTTGGATTTACAACCAAAGTAGCAAGTTGACTCTGCTTTTCTTGTGGTCATCTGGATTTGGGGGGCAGGGGTGGGTCTTTGTATTTTTCTCCCCAAACACTCCCTGGTTAATTAAAAAAAATCTTCTTGGGGGTTTGTGGGAGTTATTGGTTTATAGGGATTAAATAAGAGACTGTGATGTTTTGTGGCATCTATTTAAAATTTCACTGCCAAATTCATCTTCTCAGCTTTTTTTGTCATACACATTATCCTGGCTGATAAATTTTCAGTGTCTTCCCTTCCCAAGCCTAAATCAACCCCTTGATGTGGGCACTTGGAAACTCCTACCCCCACAAAAACTCCCTTTTCCCCCATAAAATTATGTTCCCTTTTCTCACCCAGAAATACCTGCTACAGTACTGTGTTTCCTTTGGTCTTGATCTCTAGTATCATGCAGAAGTGGATCTGTGGAATTTTTGTCATTATATACATGTTGTCATGTTCAATAAGGTTGGAGATCCCAGGAGCATTACACTTTTTGCCATGTAACTTTTTCTTTCTTTTGTTATTTTTAACCTTTTTTTCAAGTGCATTGACATTTGTAATGTCTGGGACCATAACCACAGAGCCCACAGTAGGAGGCCCCTGCATGCACACACTTAAAGCACCATTTAAGTGACTAACCAGGGTAATCTGTATCCAGACTATACTTATCGTGTCTTCTGTAACCACTGAAATTCTACTGCAATCAGAACTCGGACTGAAAATGTTTAAAGCCTTGATAAAGTTGTGACCTTTGGAGGACATAGCATGAACCTCTCATAGACAGGACACTTTGTACTGTAATCCTTGTGTAACATGGCAGCACAGAGTCTTGGACCAGATACAAGAGACACTTATACTAAAGTTGTTTCATGGAAAGAAGTTAACGGTAAGGGTCCGCTGTGTGTAATTTTAACCACTGAATGCGAATCTATAGTACTTGTTCACTGACATAGACAATGTGGATCAAGCACCACTCTTAACATATAAACTCTGATGGGTAGGCACTGGGGAGGCGGGAGTACCCATGTCTGTCCTATGTTCAGCCTGAAGATGCTCCCGTTGGTAGTAGCAAGCACCAGTTTTCCAGGTCCCAGAAGCCTGTAGCCACTCTCCTTTACAGAGCTGCATGTGATTCTTGGGTCTGGGTGAGCTCTCAGAGGTAGTCAGGAGAGCGCTGCTTTGCTCTCCAGAGTTCAGAGGTGCCCTGAGAGGAGACTGGTGAATGCCCAGTGTTTGTTAAGGGAAAGGAAGAGTGGCCCTTGTCAAAGCAACATGGGATTTCAGAGCATAAAGAGACCTTAAGCTCCCTCATTATGAGCAGGAAAACATACTAAAAGGTGGCACCCTTTAAACTTCTGGCTCCCTTCCTCAGGCTCTGTAGGACCTTTGAGTTCAGGAATGCAGGGGCTAATAAGGAGGAAATGTTTGATAGTTCCAATATGAAGTCTGCAGCCCCCAGATAAGATTTTAAGTTGTATGGGTAAATGTCCCATTCCATTAATAAGCAGCTGAGCAAGTAACAGGTGGGAGTTTGGGTATGAGTGTGCGTGAGTTGTGTGTGTTAGAAGGATTTCTGGCCCACATTCAATATAAAGTGCCATCTAAATTGTAAGTAATATTTTATCTGCTTATCTAGAGGATGACTCTAGTTACTTTGCTTAAGAAAGAAGGAAAAAACTTTCAAAGACGTTGTAGAAGGAACTTGTTCTACTCTGAGATGGCTTTGCAAAAATTTCCATCACCTTAATATGGTGTGACCTATCCTGGCATTTGGATTCAAAAGGTAGGGTTTTTGTCCAGACTTTGCAATCATGAGCTCTGTGTCCTTGACAAAGTCCCCTAAGTCCTTCTGAGCCTCACTTTCTTCAGTTGGGGAAAGGAAATAATTCTTGCTCAACCTCTGGCCTTTTATAGTATTTCATCTGGATCCGAAGGGAGAACGAGTATATAAAGTGACTGTCAGTAGTTTTGGTGGAGTGTCCAGTGAGGTTTTCACTGGGACAGTATATAGATATTAGGAATTTAAAATTGTAGGGAAGAAAGCAGGATAGAGGTAAGTAAACTTCCGTAAGGACTTTAATGGCCCTCCTGGGAGGGAAGGGACCAAACTCTCTCAACCCCCTCTTCTTGTAATTTCAGGTTACAGAAACCTGTGAGTGGTCTGGGTGATCCAGTGCCATAGGAATATACAACGATCCCTGTATTAAAGTGTCTATGGGGACAGAGTTGTGCTGGATGTTAGCAATGGCATTGGATCTTGCCTTGTTCCAAAAAGTGAAGGATTCTGCTTTGAGCAAATGGCTTGGGCATTTGAATCTAAAAAGATGGCAGCTGGTAGCCCAAATCACTTTTGGCGTAGAGCATCCTCAGCTGAGATAACACTGAGTAAAGAAGCCTCCTTTTTTTTTTTAACCTGAAGATCCACATTATTCAGACAGGGTTTTGCACTCTGGTAGGTAGGAGAGTAGAGTGATTCCCAACGCTATCAGTTGCCCCTTCAAGTAAGAAATATCTTGAAATGCCCTTTCCCTGTCCTGAAATGAAAATCATATATAAGATATACATACATATATAATCTATAAAAAATAAAATAATGTCATGATTATAATATAAAGGAAACATGAAGGGAAAATAATTTATAAAAAAGCAATATGGCCAAACCACTTCAGAAGACAATGTGCAGTGGTCAGATATTGCACATGTAGGATCTTCATGAATGTGGCAGCCCATAGGTCATCGTATCCATATGATACTGGTATAGTAGAATAGAATGGACACTGTCATATCCCAAGTAGTGTCGCTGTTAGTGACATGATTTTCTGAAATGGTGAGCCACAATTGATGATGTTCCAAGTTAAATACATAGCAATCTTCCCTTTTCTAGACAGAATAGCTGCATTCCTCAAAAATTCAGTTATCATAAAACTTTAAAAAAGTAATTTTTGCTTATATATAAGGCAAAATCAAAACCTTTGCTCAGATAATTATAAATAGGGAGGAAACCCTTGATGCCTATTGGAACATCTTTGGATATATGAAGCATGTAGACCTTTTTGTTGTTGTTGTTGGGGGTGGTCTCACTAATTTGCTCAGGCTGGAGTGCAGTGGCATGACCGTAACTTACTACAGCCTTAACTTCTGAGCTCCCAGTCATCTTCCTTCCTCAGCCTCCCAAGTAGTTGGGACTACAGGCATGTGTCACTGTGCCTGGCTAAGGTTTTATTTATTTATTTATTTATTTAGAGACAAGTTCTTGCTATGTTGCCTAGGTTGGTCTTGAACTCCTGGCTTTAAATGACCCTCCTGCCTCAGTCTCCTGTAGACCATTTTTCTTGATATGTAGGATGTGTCACCTGCTTTGCAGGATGTCTGGAATCCTGGCCTACTAAAAGCCAACAACACAAAAACTTCAGTCATTATGACAACTAAAATGTGCCCTCATATTTCCAAGACACCCTCTGGGAATGCTAACATTGTCATAAGAAACTCTAGGGTAGAGGCCCAGCCTCACTTAAACTGTTTTGGACATAGCTGGAGGTGACCGTGCCTTCTAGTGAAGTCAGGGTTAGTCAATGGAAGACCTTTTTAAACTTCATGGGACACCAGGTTTCTGGACTAATTTTGTTTTCTAAAGCAACTGTCTTCTGTTACAAGCTATTATGGTACTCTGGAGATCAAAGAAGCATGACTGAGTTCTGGCTCTAGGGGCTAACTGGGAGAAAGCAGGACTGGCAGA
Source organism: Theropithecus gelada (assembly GCF_003255815.1). Classification (NCBI taxonomy): domain Eukaryota; kingdom Metazoa; phylum Chordata; class Mammalia; order Primates; family Cercopithecidae; genus Theropithecus; species Theropithecus gelada. Next base: position 79,275,961 of record NC_037683.1, read on the forward strand.
CCCTCTGCCCATGAGCAAGTACCTGGAACTTCTTAGCTCTATTGGGGTGAACAAGCCATGGAAAGAGAATTTAAACTTTCTGCTCTTCTGGACAAATGGAGTCCCAGTGATGTCATGTTTAAGAGTATATATTTGGGAGTTGGACAGATCTGGGTTTGAATCCTGTTTCTATCATCTGGTAGCTGTTTGACCTTGAACAAGTTACTCAGTGGTCTGAGCCTGAGCACTAAAATGGAGATAGACCTACTGTCTTAGTCCATTCCTGCTGCTCTAACAAAATACCTTAAATGGAATCCACAAACAACAGAATTTATTGCTGATAATTCTGGATACTGGGAAGTCCAAGATCAAGGTGCCAGCAGATTGGTGTCTGGTGTGGGCCTGTTCCTCATAGATGGCAACTTCTAGGCATCCTCATATGGTAGAAGGAGCAAATCAGCATCCTCAGGCCTCTTCTAAGGGCACTGATCCCTCATGACCTCATCACCTCCCAGATGCCCCATCTTCTAATACAATCATGTTTGTAATTAGGATTCAGCTTAGGAATTTGTAAGGGATGCAAACATTCAGACCACAGTACCTACCTAGAAGGCTGGTGGTAAAGGACAATGAGATCTTCATAAAGAGCTTTGCATTGTTCCAGGCACATAGTAAGAACTTAGTTAACTCCAGTGAACTCCAACAACTTAACTGTTGTTGCTTACAGTCATACAGTCATCTTTTGGGGACTTTTTAAAACTTTTAAATTCAGGGATATATGTACAGTTTGTTACATATGTAAACTGGTGTCACGGGTGTTTGTTGTACAGGTTATCACCCAAATATTAAGCCTTATACCTATTATTTTTCCTGATCCTCTTCCTCCTCCCACCTTTTACCATCTGATCAGCCCATTGTGTGTTGTTCCCCTCTATGTATCCATGTGTTCATATCATTTAGCTCCCACTTATACATGACAGCATGTGGTATTTGGTTTTGTGTTTCTGCCTTAGTTTGCTGAGAATAATGGCCTCCAGCTCCATCCATGTCCCTATAAAGGACATTACGTCATTCTTTTTGATGGCTACCATAGTATTCCATGGTGTATATGTACCACATTTTCTTTATCCAGTCTATCATTGTTGGGCATTTAGGTTGATTCCATATCTTTGCTATTGTGAATAGTGTTGTAGTGAATGTACAGGTGCATGTGTCTTTATAATATAATTATTTATATACCTTTAGGTATATACCCAGTAATGAGATTGCTGGGTTGAATGGTATTTCTGTCTTTAGGTCTTTGAGGAATCACCATACTGTCTTCCACAATGGTTGAACTAATTTACACTCCCACCAACAGTATATGAGTTCCTTTTTCTTGACAATCTTGCCAGCATCTGTTACTTTTTGGTTTTTAATAGGGGGCTTATATTTGTGGGGAAGGGCATTAGTGACAACTGAGGCTGTATAGAACCATGCTGCGACAAGGTACAGCTCCATTTCAGCAAAAAGGGATGAGAGTTTCTAGAAAGTCATTGAGGGGGAAAACAAGCCAGCTCTGGATTATATTGTAGGGACTATCTTAAACGTGATAGCAAAGATCTTCTCTATAAACCTTAATACTTAAGATTATGTACTTTTAATACTTCCTACTGAGTTCCAAAGAGCCTGGGTAACAAGGCAGTATGATGATCACACCATAACCTTTATACAACAGGAGGTATACACAAGCTCTGCCATGAAATTCCAGGTTTGCCGTCTCATGTGACTTATCCCCAGCTAAGCAGAGCTAGAACCTATTACTGCTCTGCAAGGGCCCTGGAACAGAAATTCATGTGATTGTTCCTTATATACGTGCTTTTCCTAAAAAGTGAATATTAAGGTGTCCTTTTGTTGATGCAAAGCAAGCAACTAGGTACACTCATGCACACACATTTTCCCAGAACAAACCACAGAGAAAAACTGTTTGAATATGTTTAATGAAAACATTTTGCCAGCTCAGAAGTTCTTAAAGAGATCCAGCTTTCTTGTGGAAAACAGCCCAGGATTTACAGAGAAAATATTGAAGTATTCTTCTTTTCCTTGATCAGTGTTGTTTTGCCAAAGAAGATGCTGTCTTTTTCATTTAAGAGTGAAAAGAAGCTCTGATCATGTGTCTCCATCATTCCATGGGCAATTGTTCAAATTTGTTTTCCTTCATAACAGTGGGGCAAGTGCTTTTCTTATAACTGTCTTGGTTCATAAAAACTTTAAGACAATAAAAAAATAAGAATATAAAATAAATGAGGACTAAGGGGGAGGATAAATATGGCAAAGGTAAATACAGAAAATGTATACCTGTGGAATAAACATTTGTAGGCTTCCCAGTGACTAGAGCAAAGAGGAAAATCCCATTTGGTTATGTGATTTAAAAAAATGAAGTTTTTTAGGAGGAGCTCAGTTGTCCCTGGTGTTAAGAACAGAAGTAAGTTTTCTCACAGTTACTCATAAAAAGTATTTTGAGCTCTGATGATCAGGTTCCTAAAATGCCCTGCAGTGACTGCGACTGAATTGTGTCAGACCTCTTTGTATAACGTCCCTCATTCTTGGCATTTTGCCAAAGTGTAATTCTATAAAGGGAAAGAAATAACCTCCAGGCAATCTTCCATTTATACTATTTATTTTCAACTGAAGCTTAGCGAAATATTGAGCAGCAAAGAGTTAGAGGTCATCTCTGATAAGTACCTGGAACGCAACTCTTCTCAGCAGATGGGAAAGTGCAAAGCCATAGGCTTGCAACATTTCACTAAGCTGGGCAGAGATAACATTCCATTATAAATATGAAAAGGAAGCCCAAAGATATGGGGGCTGGAAGAGAAGGTCACCCACCTTGACATGTAGAGAGGCAAGTGCATCAAAGAAGTTGTAGAAAGTTTGAGAGGAAGGGGAAGAAAAAAATGAACAATAATTTTGTTAACTTAAGACAACCACTATTCACACTTTTGTATATTTCCTTTTTTTTTTTTTTTTTTTTTTTGGTCTTCCTAGTGGGTAACGTTAACACAATCAGAATATGCGCACCGCTGGGTGCAGTGGCTCACACCTGTAATCTCAGCACTTTGGGAAGCTGAGGTGGGAGGCTGTGGTGAGCCCAGGAGTTCGAGGCTGTGATGAGTTGTGATAGCACCATTGCACTCCAGCCTGGGTGACAGAGCAAGACCCTTCCCCCTGACCCCCCCAAAACACTAGGCATACAATTTTATATCGTTTTTCACTCAATTAAGCACCATAAAATTAGTTATTATATTTTGTTTTATTGGGATTTGTGGGCTGCTGTAATATAATCCCCATCATGACTTCTGACCTTCTATAAAATGTATCATATACCCCCTGCCATGAGTAACTGATGCTTTAGGAAAATTAGCGAAAGAGACTGTTTAAATAGATTGGGAATCAATAAAGAGGCCAGAAGGGATGTAGGAGGTGAGAGCTGAGTGTGGGGAGGAGTTCAGCAGAAACAGAGAATCAGAAGGGGAAATGACTGGGAGAACATAAGCCCCAATAGAATTTACTAACCACTTGGAGCTCCCCGTGAATGTGGCATTAGGGATTCAATTTTATCTCAAGATGGAACAAGTGCACCTTTTGTAATGTTTTTAAAAATATAAACGTGTAAGTTCTGCCCTTTCATAAAGAGGTAGACAGAGAACAGTGGTGGGTCATGATAATATGGTAGTACAATTTGACAAGATTTTTCTCTTTTAGCAGCAGCTTTCCAGAAATCACATTTTTCCATAGTCGAGAATTTCTGTTTGTGGGGGGGGGGGGGGGGGGGGGGGGAACGTGTAGTGGGTAGCAAAAGTAATGTTACTTTTTCCTTTTCTTTTTCTTTTTTTTTTTTTTTGAGACAGAGTTTTGCTCTGTCACCCAGGCTGGAGTGCAGTGGTGTGATCTCGGCTCACTGCAACCTCTGCCTCCTCGGTTCAAGCGATTCTCCTGCCTCAGCCTCCCGAGTAGCTGGTATTACAGGCATGTGCCACCAGGTCCGGCTAATTTTGTGTACTTTTAGTGGAGATGGAGTTTCACCATGTTGGCCAGGCTGGTCTTGAACTCCTGACCTCAGGTGATCCGCCTGTCTCAGCCTCCCAAAGTGTTGGGATTACATGCACGAGCCCCCAAGCCGGGCCAGTAATCTGTTACTTACAGAGGAAGACTGGTGTTTACACTCCAACCAGCCCCACATACAGGCACTTCTAAATTATCCATCGCTTACTTTGTTAAATTTTGTCTCTCTCCTTCCCCAAAATAAAAATGTTTCTGATGCTTAAATACAACCAGAAAGTCATTGAAGACATATCTTGAATGACCATTAGGTTCTGATATTCCTTCTTTGACCTTGTACAGATTTTTTTTTTCCTCCCCTTATTGTTTTGAAATGTGTCACTTTTTTCTTTGCTACTTTGAATTACCTTCTGTTCCAGGAAGGGATGGGTAAATACAATTTCTTCAATCCTGGTAGTTTTTTGCTGGTCAGATGTTGTGGTAAAATTCCACCTTCTCCAGGGACTAAAGTGTGACTATTGAACGACGAGGCTAATCTTTTTTTCTTTTTATCATACATGGCTTATAGGAATCAGCCCTGCTGTGTATGATGATTGCTTTGTCCTCTGACAGCCTTCAAAAGTACTGGGAGGGAATCTGTCAGTTGATTGATTGTCTCAGACAATCCCTTTCTGCACTAAGAGATTATGTCTTCTAAAGAAATTCAACCAAATGTGACTTTAGCCATCTAAAATCTTCTTCTCCCAATAAATGGATTTAAAGTATCTGAAAAGACACAATGAAATTAGAGACTTCCAATTGATTTAATTAAGCAGCTGGGATTAATGAAAGGATGTATTCTTCCTGCAGTTATAAAGTCTCTTCCATTCTCTAGTATTCAGTTAATGAAAGGAAATAATATATATTTGGATTTTTTCCTTCTCTCCAATACTGCAAATTTTATAAGCTGCTAGTTTCACTACTGGATATTAAAGTCTTATGAGGGAAAAAAACCCCTTTTTTAATATCAAAAGGGAATGGATTTTGTGTTTCTAGCACAACAGGTAGTCTGCCACTAGGTGGTATGTTTGCTTATTGCCCATACTTAGGTTTCAGAGATGTAAATGCAGTATAGGTACCCCATCATACAAAAGTTCAATTTCCTGAAAAATTCATAATTTAACTGTAAAGAGAATTCTCTTTCTTCATTGGCTCCTATTTTAAAGCCACAATAACATTTCCTTACTGAACTATATAAATGCATTGAAAGTGTCTGATGGGAGGTTCTGGTGTTGACCAGGTCCCTGGAATTCTGGGAACATGAGTGGAATTTACCCATCGACCATAATTCTCTTCTCTCCTTTGGAGCCTCTGGTAGTACTTCCTAGAAGGACTTCCCTGGGTCCTTCTCTGTATCCGAAGAATTTCTGTCTCATATTTGTGGCTTCTAGAACTTTATCTTTGTTTATCCCTTACTTTGGGTATTTACAACCTCTGACAGAGCTGGGTTCCATGTCATTTCACCATGGGGTTTACCAAGCGCCTCATAGAGCCTTTCAAATGGAAGTTTCCTCCCCTTCTTCATCAGTCTCTCTCCCTGTCTCTCATTTGCCCCCTCTAGTCCTACTCCTCTCTCTCCCCAACTCCTTTTCCCTCCTTCAGTCTCATCATCCTTTGGTTTCTTTTTTATTTTGACATATTTTTTAAAAATAGCAATGCCACGTAAAATTTAATTAACAGTTTCTACCCCCAGTTTTATTTTTTTAATAAAAGAAAACATAACAAATACAATTAAAGTCCTTTTTGATGCTCAGGCTCCATTCTCTTCCTCTTGCTCTATTAAATATCTCACAAAGCCAAAAGATCCATCTGATGACCCTTTGCACAGCTGTGTTAACAGAAGCCTCATGGGAGGCTGTTCTCTTGCTTTAGGTCATTAATTTATTAGATGTTGATGGGGGCGCTGAGCTAAAGGGGGCAGTGAGTAGTCCAGAAGCAAATTTAATGAATATCTACTCTTACCCAAATTGTATGGAAAAATAAGTAGATTTGATGTGCCATGGGGTAAACTTGTGAGGAAGAATCAAGTGCAGGAGACTTTAGCAGAATTAGTGACTGCTCCTAATTCCCATTTCCTTTCCAGGAAACCTGACTTGGTTTTCAGCATTCGTGATCTCATTCTTTATAGTTCTCTCTTTTTTAAAAAAGTGGTTTTAATGTCTATATATCTAATCCTGGCCTCATGAGCTGTTTATTGATTTTCTGGCTAATGTGATGGTTTGATTTTGATGTTCTTAAATCTACACTATCCCCAAGCTCTGCTTAATTTAGTTGAAGACACAATCAATGGGCTCAGATGCAGTCTCCTCATCCTAACCCATCAGGGCAAACTTGGAGGTAGACAGAGGTTGGCTATCTAACTGACTTAAAAGTTGACTGTGCCCCTAGATCTGCACAGCTTTGTCCCATTGTTGCCAGTTTTCCGGTCCCTAAGGGTAAGTGGGGACCCAAGAAGAAAGGCACCAAAACTTAGCAGTGCCAGGGAACCTAGAGCCTGAGGTGTCAATATCAACTTGTTGCCTACCAAGACAGATCTTAGTGGGAGGCATGTTGAAATTGGCCACAGTTTCAAGGTTCTCTTCTAGGTCCCCTCTTGGTATTGAGTCTGGGACCTGAACCCGCTGTCATCATTGATAGTGGCATAGATGAGACTGATGATGCTGGGCTAGTGCTGGGTGTATGTGGGAACACTAGTCCTGGCTAGACTGGGTCCACCACCTTCATTTTATGTGCAGTGGTGGATTTGTAAGCTTTTTATGAGCTTCTTGTCCTCCTCCTCCTCCTCCTCCTCCTCCTTCTCCTCCTTCTTCTTCCTCTTTTTTTTCTTGAGACAAGATCTCACTGTGTCACCCAGGCTGGAGTGCAGTGGCACTAACATGACTCACTGCAGCCTTGACCTCCTGGGCTTAGGCAGTCTTCTCGCTTCAGCTCCCCAAGTAGCTGGGACTACGGCGTGCACCATCATTCCTGCTTATTTGTGTACTTTTTGTAGAGACGGGGTTTCACCACATTGCCTAGGCTGGTCTTGAACTCCTGGTCTTAAGTGATCCTCCCTCTTTAGCCTCCCAAAGTGCTGGGATTACAAGTGTGAGCCATCATGCCTGGCCTGTTTTGCTTCTTTTAACCATTCTTCCTTCAGCTTCTTTCCATTAATTTTTTCCTTCTGTCTTTGCCTTGACTTGAGTATCTGCTTGGCTTTCTGTCCTATGCTGTATCCGGTTAACTTGTCCTCTCAGCTGTGAATTGTAGTGACACATAAATGGGGAAATGAAAAATATTGATCAGCCTTGTAGAAAGCCTGCCAAAATTTTCATCGTGCCTTCTCACTCTGACCAAATATCAGGGAAACAATGTGATGGGTAATAGACTCCCACAAGCATCTGAGATTCGAGACTCATGCAGTAGATGGTACTTGCTAGGGGGGAAAAGACTTGATTTAGTCTATGAAAAATAATAAAACTAAAGAGCAATCCTCTCTTTGTTTTTACATGTTCCATTTTTAGCTTTCTTTGGTTTTATTACTCCCTAGTAATTGGACTTGTGGTCTGAGGAAGAGTAATTGATCCACTTTCTCTCTGTGTTGTTAAGCCATCTCTTTTCAGGATTAAGTTATAGTGTTTGAGGGCGTTTACCTGCCCATTTTTCATGCTTTTTAAGGCAGACAAACATAAAACATCAAAGTGAGACCGAAATGAAAACTTTCCTCATCCTACTCAAAGTTAGAAGATCCTCAAAGTTCAAGTTTCCAGACAGACTGCTCAGGTAAGTGCCTCTTCCTGGTAGCAGCAAGAATATTGAGTCAAATGTCACCAGAGCATCTGTCTGGATTCTAATGCTAGCTCCAGCAGTTACCAGCTGGGGGTCATATAATCCCTTAAAACCTCCTTTTCCTCATGTGTAAAATGGGGGTTGATGAAACAAACTATCTTCAGTTGTTATGCTGTGTTATGCTAGCAAAGAGGTTGGCATAGAATTAGCACTCAGGTGTGGTTGCCTCACAGTTACTGTTCTCCTGCCTCCTTTCTTCCACTCCTCTCCTACCTCCCACAGTGGTTCACAACACAACCCTGTCATGGGGCTGCCTACACTTGATCTTGGTCCCACCCGTTCCTCCTATTTGATTCGGAACAGAACCGGCCACCTTTCTGAGGTTGTTTTTGCATCTCAGAATTGATGATGATGCTGATAATATACCTACCGAAGTTCATTTAAAGTTGTAACATAGTGCTTGAAGCATGGTAAATGTTCAATAGTTATTTGTTATTATAATATGATTACTAATATTTTCTCCCAGAGCAAAGTCTTAAATCCCTGCTGAATTTCTGGGGTCTGGCAGAGTTGAGATGGGGGTAGGTTAAACTATAAAGTTTAGATGGACAGTCAACAGCTTTTCTGAAATGACAGTATTTGTTCATTTAAATTTAAGTGAGGTCTCAAGTCATCTCTAGGTTTCTTTCATTGTAGCATAGTCCCCATGTCCCCGTATTGTCCTGGGATGATGACAGTGAGATGGAGCTGCCTTAGGCCCCTTCACAGAAGCTGCTGATCCTGCAAGGCCACAGACAGGTTCTTTTTTCTGGATTTCTTCACCTCCCCCTCTTCTCTTGCTCCACAATGTGAATAGACCCGAGGGGCATCACCACTTGGGGTGTTGCCAGCCAGCCCCTTTGCTGTTTTAGAGTTAGTGGGAATTAGGCAGACAATTGTTTGAAAGCAAAAATAAGATCTCAGGATTGGTGCTGGGGAAAAGCCAGCTTGTAGAGCAGGTGAGAAGTGCCCAGAGACAAATTGCCTGTTGGTAGGTTATGGAGCTCATTTACATGTTGCTCCTTTGCTAGGCCTCCCTAGAATACAATCTATAGCCCATTATCTTTGCCCTTAACAAATGTAGACTCTCTAATCACACTGGCTTTTAGTTTGGCTGTTTCCATGCACTAATTAGGCTGACCTTAATCCATATAAGCTGTAATCCTCTGTGTGTCCCATGGTAACTACTCACCCCTTTCCTTTAGCGTATTCAAGCCTCATGACTTGAATAGTAGAAGCTCAAGTCTAGCTCCCCCAAATCATTGAGCAAGAGCCCATTTTCTTGCTCATGGCTGACAAGTTAATAGCAAGAGGCTCTTACACTACAGAAGTAGCGTGGTCAGGTTCTCCTCCTAAATTCTCAGCCTGGCATGGAAGTGGAGACTTTTCTCTTCCATCTTTTGTGTAGCATGGTGACTCAGATTGGACTCTTGTCCATACCCGACAGCGTCTGTGTATATTTTCTGAAATGCTTTAAATTAAAGGGTTATACAAGTCATTACCCCAAGTCATCAAAACAGCAATTAACTCAATAACCATGACATGAAGCCAGCTGTCTCCTTTGGGAATGTAAAATTGAAAACCAATGCTATAGTGTGCTTGCCTAAGCCATGAACTCCCATGAAGCAAAACTAAATATTGCAAATGTAAATGTTGTAAATATTTACATTCAGAGAGGCAATGTACTAGATTTCTTTTTGGGAGGAAGATGATTGGAACAAAGGGAAACAAATAGGAGAGTAAGAAGAAAAAGTACCTATGTCTAGGGGAATATCTTTACGAATGAATATCTACAACTTTGTTGTTTATTATATCACAGATTATTTAGTATAGTTAACAAATTGAGAAACAGTGCTGGTTAAATTTCCCCTAGGATGTTAATATCTTTGGCAACAATAGTACAGAAAATTGGGCTAATCTTGTTATACATTCTGACTACGTACAGTTACACTCATCTTAGAATTACATTTTGAGATTAAATTATATTTTATATAAAAGAGCTCATTTCATAAAGAAGCCATGGAAACTTAAAAAGTATTTTGAGAACTACCTCCCCAACTTACTGAACTCATCATTTAATGATGAAAACCTACATTTTTCTTCAAACTAGAAGTCTGTATACTCAGTTCATATGGCAGCAATCAGATTAGGGTTTTCTAAACAAATAAAGGATCCGCAAATGCTAAAACCAAAGGCTTTGGAAAGAAATGTTTGCTTTTCTGATTATAAAATTAACATGTATATAGATTATTTGAAAAATACATAAAATATAAAAATAAACATTAACAATGTAATCATACCATAAAACTATTGTTAATACTTTGCTACTACTACCTTAATGTTCTTACTTTGCTTTTTTGTATCCTTTTTTCATATCATTTGATTTATACCATAATATATACACTTGTATTCTACATTTATATAAACTTCATTAGTAGTTTCTCATTTTTGAAATTTTTATTTGAAAATATTTAATGGAAATGTGTCAGGCTATTATATGGTTATTGGATATTTTTACTAATAACTGATGTTGCAGTGAACATTTCAGTATATTAATCTTTGATTCTTTGCCTGTTTCTTTAGAGCATAGTCTTAGAAAGACAGTCAATTGTTTGGGCATATGAGATATTGCCAAATTATATTTTAGACAGATGATACTAATTTTTACTTAGTGTTTCTGTGTGCTCCAACTTTACTGCATCTTCAATGCTGTTGAGTATTATTTTCTTCATCCAATGGTTCTCAACTCTGGCTTCACTTTGGAATCAACACAGGGGCAACAAACAAACAAATAGACAAGTCTATGCCTGGGCTCTACCCCAAACTAATTAAATTAGAATTTTTAAGCAGTGTGATTGCCAATGCATCTGTAATTTTAAAAGCTCCCAGTGACTCTAGTTGATAAAAAGGGTTCAGAACCATTTTGCTAACTGAGTAAATGAAAAATATTCTTCTTCAACACCCTTTGGTATCAGGGTACTATATGTTTTGTCTGATTAACTTGAAAAACATACTGTGAAATTATGCTCATGGCCAAAATATTTTGTCTCAACTGGATTTTCATATATGTGGAAAAAGTAAGGCCAAATAGCATGCCCTACCCCGCATAGCCTTACCATATAGTCAGTTAGTTCTTAGAAAAGTTTTGCAGAGCTCTCTCCACTTTTTCATATTTCATCTTTAAGTTTTATATTTGAAATTCTTTAAGAAGTGGTAAATGCCAGTTGTCTTGTCCTTCTCATCACTATTCAATTGATTATGAAATATTTAATTTATTTAGGCATTTTGAATACCAGGACATGCATCGTCAAATGCAAGGGTTTCTTCAGTGTCTTAGTGTGGTGTTATTTATCCATATCTTCTTGTTTGGTAGATTAAAATACTAAAGAACACTGTAATTGCCTGTGACTTTGGACTGCCAGTTTTGATGAAGGTTCAGTGAAGCTCCAGACATGATCTGAGTCCTACTTTGGATTGAGTTAGTTAGGGAAGCCCTTTTCACTCATCCTGCTAATATATGCTGATGTGTATCATTCTGTTCTTTCTTGAAATTATTTTCCTATGTGTGTTAAATAAAGGAAGAGAATGTTTCCTTCTCTCCTCTAGTGATCTTACTTCAAAATCTGATGCCAGATATTTACTATGTGATCTTCCTAAAGGCTCTCATTTCCTCATTTCTATCATGCCTCCAGCCCTACCTCTTGCTCTTCCCCAAGAAGAACTCCCTTGTGCACCTGTCCAAATATTCACTTCTCCATACTCTCTTGCAGCCAAGAGTGGTGATATGACAAAATTCTGTCCAATTATATGTGAACTGAATTCTACTGAGAGCTTTGGGGGAAGAGACTCATTTTCTGAATAAAGGCATAGTGATACTGGAACCCCCTTCTCTACCTTCTAGGCTTGAATTCACATGTGATGCCTAGACTTTGGTGGTCACTTTGCAACCATAAGGTAATGGAACTGACAGAAGGATCAAGAGAATGGTGGAGATTCTGTCTCTGCTATCTTTGACCTGCTGAACTAACACTAACCATTGCCCACCTGCAGCCTTCTTACATGAGGACAATACACCCTTGGTCAAGTCAGTGTTAGATGGCTTTTTTGTTACTTTCAGCTGAAAGCATTTCTGGTTCACCCAAATATTAGTCAATACCACATTTAGCTATTGATTATAGCTTGCCATTTTATAAATATTCCATGTAAGAATGGAATTAAAAGGCCAAGGCTCTTCCTAAATGGGATGAGGCCCACCTACTTTATCTTCCTTTTATTATATTCACACTAGTGGCAATGCTCATTCTTGGGCAAAGAACTAGGGAAAATCATTGCTTCTCAGTGTTGTCTGTTCCTGATTGTTCCTGCCTGATATATTTGGGATGTGCACCCTCTTCAAATCTCATGTTGAAATATGACCTCCAATTTTGGAGGTGGGTCTGGGAGGTGTTTGTTCTGAGTCCTGCTTTTGATTGAAGCAGGGAGAAGCGGGAGGTGTTTGGGTCATGGGATTGGATCCCTCATGAATGGTTTGATGGCTTCCTAATGGTAGTGAGTGAGTTCTTGCTCTGGTAGTTCATGAAAGAGCTGGTTGTTTAAAATAGTCTGGCAAACCCCTCCCCAATCTCTCTTGCTTCCTCTCTTGCCATGTGATACATCAACTTCCCCTTCACCTTCCATCATGATTGCAAGCTCCCTGAAGTCCTCACCAGAAGCAGATGCCAGCACCACGCTTCCTATACAGCCCACAGAACTGTGAGCTAAAATAAACCTCTTTTCTTTACAAATTATCCAGTCTCAGGTGTTCCTTTATAGCAATGAAAATGGACTAATGGAGAAAATTGTTACCAATAAGTGGGATGTTGCTATAAAGATACCTGAAAATGTGGAAACAGGTTTGGAACTGGGTAATGGGCAGAGGTTGGAAGAGTTTGGAGGACTCAGAAGAAGACAGGAAAATGAGGGAAAGTTTGAAACTTCTTAGAGACTGGTTAAATGGTTGTGACAAAAATTATCATATAAATATGGACAGTGAAGGCTGGGCTAATGAGGCCTTGAATGGAAATGAGGAGCTAAGTGGGAACTGAAGCATAGATCATCTATGTTATGCCCTAGCAAAGAAGTTGGCTGCATTGTGTCCATGACCTAAAGCTTTGTGGAAGCTTGAGCTTTAGAGTGATGACCCACGGTATCTGGTGGAATAAATTTCTAAGCAGCAAAGCATTCAAGAGGTGGTGTGGCTGTTTCTAACAGCCTATGATAAGATATGGGAGTAAAAGAATAACTTAAAGTTAGAACTTATATTTAAAAGGGCAGCAGAGCATAAAAGTTTGGAAAATTTGCAGCATAGTCATGTGATAGAGAAGGAAAGAGTATTTTCAGGCAAGGAACACAAGCAGGCTATGCAGCAACCACCTGCTAGACATTAGCATGACTAAATGGGAGCCAAGTGCTAATATTCGTAACAATGGGAAAAAGACCTTGAAGGCATTTCAGAGGTCTAAATGGCCCCCATCACAGGCCCAGTGGCCTAGGAGGAAAGAATGGTTTCAGGGACCAGGTTCTGGGTCATGCTGCCCTGGTCATCCTTGGATACTGCCTCCTGCATCCTGACTGCTCTTGTTCTAGCCATGGCTCAAAGGGCTCCAGGTACAGCTCGGGCTGCCACTCCTGAGAGCACAAGCTGTAAGTCTTGGCAGCTTCCACATGATGTTAAGTCTGCAGGTGCACAAAATACAAACATGAAAGGAGCCTGGCAGATTCTCCCTAGATTTCAGATGTATCAGAAAGTCTGGGTGCCTAGGCAGAAGCCTGCTACAGTGGTGGAACCCTGCAAAGAGCCTCTAGTGGGGCAGTGCCAAGGGGACAGGTGGGGTTAGAGCCCTTACACAGAGTTCCCACCAGGGTATTGCCTAGTGGAGCTGTGGGAACAGGTTTGTCACTCTCCAGACACCAGAATGGTAGAGCCACTGGCAGCTTGCACCCTCAGCATGAAAAGGCTTCAGGTACCAGACTCCAACCTGTGAGAGCAGCCACAGAGGCAGAGCTGCTCAAGACCTTGGGAGCCCACCTGTTGCACTAGTGTGTCCTGTATGCAGATCATTGAGTCAAAGGAGATTATGTTGGAACTTTAAGATTTAATGAATACCTTGCTGGGTTTCAGACCTGCATGGGGTTTTTTGTCCCTTTTTTTTGGCTGATTTTTTCCTTTTGGAATGGGAATGTCTATCCAACATCTGTACCACCATTGCATCTTGGGAGTAAATAACTTGTTTTGATTTTGTAGGCTCATAGGTGGAAGGAACTTGATCTTAAGTCTCAGGTGAGTCTTTGGACTTTGAGGTAATGATGGAATGAATTAAGACTTTGGGGAGGACTATTGGGCAGGATGATTGTAGTTTGCAATGTGAGAAGAACACGAGATTTGGGGGGCCAGGGACAGAATGATACAGTTTGAATGTGTGTCTCCTCTACATCTCATGTTGAAATGTGACCTCCAATGTTGGAGGTGGGCCTGATGGGAGGTGTTTAGGTCATGGGGGCAGATTCCTTATGAATGGCTTGGTGTCGTCCCCACAGCAATGAGTGAGTTCTTGCTCTGGTGGTACAAGCAAGATCTGGTTGTTTAAAAGAGCCTGGCACCTGCACCTGCCTTATTCCCTCTCTCAAGGTATGATACACTGGCTCCCTCTTTGTCTTCCTCCATGATTGTAGTTAGCTCCCTGAGGTCCACACCCAAAGCAGATGCCAGCACCACACTTCCTGTACATCCCACATAACTGTTAGCCAAAATAAGCCTCTTTTCTTTATAAATTACCCATTCACTGGTATTCCTTTATATTAATAAAAACTAACATATTGCCTTATTCCAGTAAGTCACCTTGATTCAGCCTAAAGCTATGTAGGCTCAATTCAAATAGAAACAAATGGTGGAGAGTGATTGTCTATAACAACTTTTCCAAACTTTCAGCTTTGAATAGTGGCCCACAAACATACAGAATGATAGGTATTTGTTTCCTAATTACCATTGTTTCTTGTAGATATCTCTCCTCTAAGTCCTGGTAAGGTGAGGAGACTGATCTTGGTACCTTTTACCATCTAACTACCAGTATACTACTCTGATTTTGACACAATGATTGCAACAGTTTTGGTAATGAATGTAATTTGAGGTTACATATATTTATTCTGTGCTGGAAACTCTTATGCCAGTGCCTAAATTGATTTTGTTGGAGTGAGGTCAAACCTTGGGTATATAAGGCAATTAATACCTTTTGGCATTTTGTATCAATCGTCAGAGTATCATCAATTTTTGATCAACTATGTGATGTACATATTTACTGAACACAAGTAGTTATTATTTATATGCATTCAACTGAGGTATGGCCAAGAAAATGCAAATTGTTTGAAGTTAAAGAGAAATCTATCAAATGTTCAGTCATTGATATGATAAGTGTTGAACTAAGTTGGAAAATAAAGGCAAATTTAACCTCTTACCTTTGTGTAATAATCACAAGCTTTACCTAGGTGAGAGATTTTCGGGCAGGTTTTGCAGTGTTTTCTGGCTGTGCACTCTTTCTCATAAGATATGTAGGGATGCATAGAACTGGTCAGCATTTTACTACTACATAATGCTTTAGTCATCTTAAATATGTGAAAGTAAAAGGCAAAAATATATAATTACAATTCTGGGCTTGAACTAAAATACTGAAAGAAAGACTTGGTTTACTTGTGACCAAGAATCACTATGTTCATTTTCTTTTTCAGATGTAACATGTACTAGACCACGAAAACAGTTATGAAAAAGAGCTTTCTTTGAAGCCTAACTCATATTACTTGCTTACTGGTGCACACTCTTTACATAACCTTGTCATCATGATTCTAGCTCTACCTGATGAGAACAGAAACTGATGATGGGTAGAAAGGAGCCTTGTAGAATGTTATTTCCTACCAGAGTATCTAGAAAATGTTTGCAAAGGAAAACCCGAGTACATCCTTTGCAGACTGGCACTTTTTTAAATTTAAATTTTAATTTTTCCATAAGTTATTGGGGTACGGATGGTGTTTGGTTACACGAGTAAGTTCTTTAGTGGTGATTTGTGAGGTTTTGGTGCACCCATCACCCGAGCAGGGTACACTGCACCATATTTGTTGTCTTTTATCCCTCGCCCCCCTCCCACTCTCCACCCCCAAGTTCCCAAAGTCCATTGTATCATTCTTATGCCTTTGCATCCTCATAGCTTAGCCTCCACATATCAGTGAGAACATACAATGTTTGGTTTTTCATTCCTGAGTTCCTTCACTTAGAATAATAGTCTTCAATCTCATCCAGGTCACTGTAAATGCTTTTAATTTATTCCTTTTTATGGCTGTGTAGTATTCCATCATATATATGAGATGTGATATATATATAAATATATATATATTTTATATATATACACACACACACACACACACACACACATATATATATATATATATATATATATATATATATANGTGATATATATATAAATATATATATATTTTATATATACACACACACACACACACACACACACACACATATATATATATATAAAATATCTCAGAGTTTCTTTATCCATTTGTTGATTGATGGGCATTTGGGCTGATTCCATGATTTTGCAATTGTGAATTGTACTGCTATAAACATGCATGTGCAAGTATCTTTTTTGAATAATGACTTACTTTCTTCTGGGTAGATACTCAGTAGTGGAATTACTGGATCAAATGGTAGTTCTACTTTTAGTTCTTTAAGGAATCTCCACACTATTTTCCATAGTGGTTTTACTAGTTTACATTCCCACCAGCAGTGCAGAAGTGTTCCCTGATCACTGCATCCACACCAACATCTACTATTTTTTGATGTTTTGATTATGGCCATTCTTGCAGTAGTAAGATGGTATCACATTGTGGTTTTGATTTGCATTTCCCTGATCATTAGTGATGTTGAGCATTTTTTCATATGTTTGTTGTCGGTTTGTGTGTCTTCTTTTGAGAATTGTCTATTCATGTCCTCAGGCCATTTTTTGATGGGATTGCTTGTTGTTTTCTTTCTGGTTTGTTTGAGTTCATTGTAGATTCTGGATATTAGTCTTTTGTTAGATGTGTAGATTGTGGAGATTTTCTCCCACTCTGTGGGTTGTCTCTTTACTCTGCTGACTGTTCCTTTTGCCATGTGCAAGCTCTTAAGTTTAATTGGGTCTCAGCTATTTATCTTTGTTTTTATTATATTTGCTTTTGGGTTCTTGGTCATGAAATCCTTGCCTAAGTCAATGTCTAGAAGGGTTTTTCCAATGTTATCTTCTAGAATTTTTAGTTTCAGGTCTTAGGTTTAAGTCCTGAATCTATCTTGAGTTGATCTTTATATAAGGTGAGAGATGAGGATCCAGTTTCATTTACATGTGGCTAGCCAATTATCCCAGCACCATTGTTGAAAAGGCCATCCTTTCCCCACTTTATGTTTTTGTTTGCTTTGTTGAAGATCAATTGGCTATAAGTACTTGGGCTTATTTCTGAGTTCTCTATTCTGTTCCGTTGGTCTATGTGCCTACTTTTATACCAGTACCACACTATTTTGGTGACTATAGCCTTATAGTATAGTTGGAAATCAGATAGTGTGATGCCTTCAGATTTGTTCTTTTTGCTTGGTCTTGCTTTGGCTATGTGGGCTCTTTTTTTGGTTCCATATGAATTTTAGAATTGTGTTTTCTAACTCTGTGAAGAATGATGGTGGTATTTTGATGGGGATTGTGTTGAATTTGTAAACTGCTTTTGGCAGTATGGTCATTTTCACAATACTGATTTCTACCCATCCATAAGCATGGGATATGTTTCCATTTGTGTGTGTAATCTGTGATTTCTTTCAGCAGTGTTTTGTAGTTTTCCTTATAGAGGTCTTTTGACTCCTTTGTTAGATATATTCCGAAGTATTTTATTTGTTTATTTATTTTTGCAGCTATTGTGAAAGGGATTGAGTTCTTGGTTTGATTCTCTGCTTGTTCGCTGTTGGTGTATAGAAGAGCTACTGATTTGTCTACATTAATCTTGTATCTGGAAACTTTGCTGAATTCTTTTATCAGTTCTAGGAGCTTTCTGGAGGAGTCCTAAGGGTTTTCAAGGTAACCGATCATATTGTCAGCAAACAGCGACAGTTTGACTTCCTCTTTACTGATTTGGATGCCCTTTATTTCTTTCTCTTGTCTGATTGCTCTGGCTAGGACTTCCAGTACTATGTTGAAGAGAAGTGGTGAGAGTGGGCATCCTTGTCTTGTTCCCATTCTCAGAGAAAATGCTTTCAATTTTTCCCTATTCAGTATTATGTTGGCTGTGGGTTTGTCATAGATGGCTTTTATTACATTAAGGTATGTCCCTTGAATGCTGGTTTTGCTGAGGGTTTTAATCATAAAAGGATGTTGGATTTTGTCAAATGCTTTTTCTGCATCTATTGAGATAATCATGTGATTTTTGTTTTAAATTCTGTTTATGTCGTGTATCATATTTATTGACTTGTGTACGTTAAACCATCCCTGCATCCCTGGCATGAAATCCACTTTATCATGGTGGTTTTGATATGTTGTTGCATTTGGTTAGCTAGTATTTTGTTAAGGATTTTAGCATCTATGTTCATCAAGGATATTGGTATGTAGTTTTCTTTTTTGCTTGTATCCTTTCCTGGTTTTGGTATTAGGGTGATGCTGACTTCATAGTATGAATTAGGAAGGGTTCCTTCTTTCTCTGTCTTGTGGAATAGTGTCAAAAGGATTGGTACCAGTTCTTCTTTGAATGTCTGTTGGAATTCTGCTGTGAATCTGTCTAGTCCTTGACTTTTTTGTTGTTGGTGGTGGTGATTTTTAAATTACCATTTCAGTCTCACTGTTTGTTATTGGTCTGTTCAGGGTGTCTAATTCTTCCTGATTTAAGCTAGGAGGGTTGTATTTTTCCAGGAATTTATTAATCTCTTCTAGGTTTCCTAGTTTATGTGTGTAAAGGTGTTCATAATAGCTTTGAATGATCTTTTATATTTCAGTGGTGTCAGTTATAACATCTCCTGTTTCATTTCTTAGTGAGGTTATTTGGATTGTCTCTCTTCTTTTCTTGGTTAATCTTGCTAATGGTATATCAATTATATTTATGTTTTTAAAGAACCAGCTTTTTGTTTCATTTATCTTTTCTATTTTGTTGTTGTTGTTTGTTGGTTTCAATTTCATTTAGTTCTTCTCTGATCCTGGTGATTTCCTTTCTTCTGCTAGGTTTGGGTTTGGTTTATTCTTGTTTCTCTAGTTTCTTGAGATGTGACCTTAGATTGTCTGTTTGTGCTCTTTCAGACTTTTTGATGTAGGCATTTAGGGCTATGAACTTTCCTCTTAGCACTGCTTTAGCTGTATTCCAGAGGTTTTGATAGGTTGTGTCATTATTGTCATTCAGTTTAAAGAATTTTTAAATTTTCCATCTTGATTTCATTTTTGACCCAATGCTCATCCAGGAGCAGGTTATTTAATTTTCATGTATTTATATGGTTTTGAAGGTTCCTTTTGGAGTTGATTTCCGGTTTTATTCCACTGTGGTCTGAGAGAGTGTTGGTATAATTTCAATTTTTAAGAATCGATTGAGGCTCATTGTATGGCCTATCATATGGTCTATCTTAGAGAAAGTTCCATGAGCTGTTGAATAGATGAGTATTCTGTGGTTGTTGGATGAAATGTTCTCTATATATCTGTTGAGTCCATTTGTTCCAGGGTATTGTTTAAGTCCATTATTTATTTGTTGGCCTTCTATCTTGATGGCCTGTCTAGTGCTGTCAGTGGAGTATTGAAGTCCCCCACTATTATTGTGTTGCTATCTATTTCATTTATTAGGTCTACTGGTAATTGTTTTATAAATTTGGGAGCTCCAGTGTTAGGTGCATATATGTTTAGGATTGTGATATTTTCCTGTTGGACAAGGCCTTTTACCACTATATAATGTCCCTCTTTGTCCCTTTTAACCACTGGTGCTTTAAAGTTTGTTTTGTCTGGTATAAGAATAACTACTCCTGCTTGCTTTTGGTGTCCGTTTGCATGAAATGCCTTTTTCTACCCCTTTAATTTAAGTTTATGTGAGTCCTTATGTGTTAGGTGAGGTTCCTAAAGGCAGCAGATAGTTGGTTGGTGGGTTCTTATCCATTCTGCAGTTCTGTATCTTTTAAGCGAAGCATTTAGGCCCTTATATTCAATGTTAGTATTGAAAGGTGAGATATCATTGCATTACTCATGCTCTTTGTTGCCTGTGTACTTTGATTTTTTGTTTTTGCTTTTTAACTTGTATTTTTGTTTTATAGATCCTGTATGATTTATGCTTTAAAGAGGGTCTGTTCTGATGTGTTTCCAGGATTTGTTTCAATATTTAGAGCTCCTTTTAGCAGTTCTTGTAGTCGTGGCTTGGTAATGCTGAATTCTCTGAGCATTTGTTTGTTTGAAAATGACTGCATCTTTCCTTCAGATATGATGCTTAGTTTCACTGGACACAAAATTCTTGGCTAATAATTGTTTTGTTTGAGGAGGCTGAAGATAGGGCCCCAATCCCTTCTACCTTGTAGGGTCCTTGCTGAGAAATCTGCTGTTAACCTGATAGGTTTTTCTTTATAGGTTACCTGGTGCTTCTATCTCACAGCTCTTAAGGTTCTTTCCTTCATCTTAACTTTGGATAACCTGATGACAGTGTGTGTAGGCGAAGATATTTTTGTGATGAATTTCCCAGGTATTCTTTGTGCTTCTTGTATTTGCATGTCTAGGTCTCTAGCAAGACCAAGGAAGTTTTCCTTGATTATTCCCCCAAATATGTTTTCCAAGCTTTTAGAATTGTCTTCTTTCTCAGGAACACCGATCATTCTTAGGTTTGGTCATTTAACATCATCCCAAACTTCTTGGAGGCTTTGTTCATATTTTCTTATTCTTTTTCTTTGTCTTTGTTGGATTGGGTTAATTCAAACACCTTGTCTTTGGGCTCTGAATTTCTTTCTCCTACTTGTTCAATTCTACTGTGAGACTTTCCAGAGCATTTCACATTTCTAAAAGTGTGTCCAAAGTTTCCTGAATTTTGTTTTTTTTTCTTTAAGCTATCTATTTTGTTGAATATTTCTCTCTTCACTTCTTGTATCACTTTTTTGATTTCCTTGCATTGGGCTTCACCTTTCTCTGGTCCCTTCCTGATTAGCTTAATAACTAACCTCCTGAATTCTTTTTCAAGTAAATCAGGGATTTCTTCTTGGTTTGGATCCATTGCTGGTGAACTAGGGTGAATTTTGGGGATTGTTGACGAGCCTTGTTTTATCATATCAGCAGAGTTGGTTTTCTGGTTCCTTCTCATTTGGGTAGGCTCTGTCAGAGGGACGGTCTAGGGCTGAAGGCTGTTGTTCAGATCTTTTTTGTCCCACAGGGTTTTCCTTTGATATAGTGCTCTCCCTGTTTTCCTGTGGATGTGGCTTCCTGTGAGCCGAACTGCAGTGATTGTTGTCTTTCTTTTGGGTCTAGCCACCCAGTGAGTCTACCTGGCTTGGGGCTGGTACTGGGGGTTGTCTGCACAGAGTCCTGTGATGTGAACTGTGTATGGGTCTCTCAGCCATGGATACCAGTGCCTGTTCCAGTGGAGGTTGTGGTGGATGCAATGAACTTCACTGAGTGTCCTTAGCTTTGGTGGTTTAATGCTCTATTTTTGTGCTGGTTGGCCTCCTGCCAGGAGGTTGCCCTTTCCAGAAGGCGTCAGCTGTAGTAGTATGGAGAGGGACTGGCAGTGGGTGGGGTCCTAGAACTCCCAAGATTATATGCCCTACCAGAGTGGGTAGGTAAGGACCATCAGGTGGGGGCGGGGCTAGGCGTGTCTGAGCTCAGTCTCTCCTTGGGCAGGTCTTGCTGCGGCTGCTGTTGGGGATGGGGGTGAGATTCCCAGGTCACTGGAGTTGTGTACCTAGGAGGATTATGGCTGCCTCTGCTGAGTCATGCAGTTTGTCAGGGAAGTGGGGGAAAGCTGGCAATCACAGGCCTCACCCAGCTCCCATGCAAACCAAAGGGCCAGTGTCACTCCCAGCATGCCCTCCAAAAGAGCATGTTTTGTTTCCAAGTCTGTTTCCAAGTGCAGGGAAGACCAGCTTGAAAACTTGCCCAAGGCTTTCTGCCTCCAAGGAGTATTTGGGGTATCTCCTGGGTCCTGCAGGAGCAGTCCGCTTCCTTCAGAGGGTCTGTGGGTCCTCTCAGGATTGCTAGTTTGTTCTTACAGTCAATCTAGAGCTTTATCTGTACAATTTATTCATTAAAAATATGAGTATTGCTATAGACTGAATGTTTATTTTCCCCAAATATGTTGACTACTAGGCCCATTGTGATGGTGTTTAGGTCCGAAGCTTTGGAAGGTGTTACAGACTGACACATGAAATCAAGTGGTGACCTTTTCCAGAGAAGGGTTTTACTAATAAGGATTTTTACTTTCAGTTCACTCATTCACTTTCAGCTTCCTTTGTGGCCAGGTAACTGGGTGCAAGCTTCAGCCTGACAACCTTGATTTTAAATGTATTAGAGATTTTTGTGATTTATCCTGTACCCCAGGCTTATTGGCATGTTCTAGGCATGTTTTCAGGTGAGAACTGGGTCAGGTCTCTGTGAGACTGGGATGTGAATAAAGGAGAATATGTCCCTTTCTTGACTCTTCATGTCTTTTTAGAGATGTTTTGATTCCTTCGTATCACTCAGAGGTGCAGCCAAATAAAGGAAAGAAAGAAAGAAAGAGAGAAAGAGAATATCAAACTTGATTCTAGAAGCCAGCTGCCAAATCTTGAAATAGCCCAACCTTAGGCTGGGCAGCAGCAATGGTCAGCTGCAAGGGGCAGTGTTCTTTTCTGCCAACACCATAATCGTTGAAGTGTCTTCTCCATGTTCTTGGGAAATAAACAAGTAATCCTTTTCTTACTTTTTTACAGATAAAGGATCTGGCAAGAGCTATCCACATTCTCAGTTTCAGCAGCTCTTATGTAGACCCCATCCTGAATTCCTATTTAGGCTTCAGGTCTTTGCTCTGTTTTTGGCTTGCCAGAGAGAAAAGTGGCCAAACCTTCTCACCTGGTTCGGCTGCAGGCTCAATCCCTGTTTTTCCAGTCTTTCCTTGTTAATTATCAGCACAGACAACCCCCAATGTGGTAAAACTCAATAAAACCCTCACAGGCCTCAAGCAATGAGGAAAAGAAGTTTAAAAAAAAAAAAAAAGTCTGCCATGGAAACTGATTGTGTGTTTTTAATTAATTGCTCCAATTAGCCTCACTTTTTTCAGTTCTGCTACTCTATAACAATGTCAGCTGGGATACTTCTGGGAAGTAGAAATTGCTGTAATGGTCAGGTACTTGTCAATTAAAACACTTACTATGTGCAATTAGCTTCTCTTCACGTTTTCATGGCAACCCTGGAGAGTGTAACAGGCAGCATGGATATGGCCTTACCACCACTGCAAAGAATAATGTCAATCCATTTCTATTCCTGTAATTTTGAGAGCATGCAAAGTTATTATACAGAAAAGCAAAGTATCTAAGACAATACAACCAATGATGCTCTACTCTACATTTGTGATAGTATTAAAAGACCTAGTCTTTCCCTTTTGTTTATTACCTTTTGACAAACAATACAAAGAGCATAGATGGCGGATAGTTAAGGATTTAGAGAACAATATCTTTCAAACATCTCAACTACCCACTTTACAAGCATCTTTAACATATTGTTGATGTGAATATTTGTGATTGGCAGATTTATTCAGTCATTACAGTCAGGCTTTTTTTTTTTAAATCACAAATAAGAAAGATGAGGTTAGACTAGCTTTAATTATAAATCTGGAACTCATAAACTTTTTTTCCCCAAATATTCAGCCTTTTCCTTCTGTAGTCTAAAATTTTACAATGCAATATAGTGTGCTTTCAAATAGAGCTAGCACAGTATGACGGTTATTATATGATTACTGAATAATTAGAATTCTTTCTACCACAATCTATTTTTTAAAATTATTGTGAATTATTAAAAACATACATAAAAGTGCACAAAACGTAACAATGACTACCACAATGAGTTATCACAGTCAACCCCAGATCAAGAAGTAAAACACTGACAGAGGCCCAGAAGTCCTCCTCTTAGGTTCTCCCAGTCACTCCTTCCTGCCCCGAAAAGGCTACTGCTTTGAAGAAATTATTCCAGTGACATTCAACTTTGATTTTTATGGTTTGAGAAGATGGCTATTGTTCTCATTGCCTCTTTGAAAGTATATTAGTCAGGGTTCTCTTAGAGGGACAGAACTAATAGGAGATAGATGATTGATAGATATAGATAGATAGATAGATAGATAGATAGATAGATAGATAGATAGGGGAGTTTATTAAGTATTAACTTACACTATCAGAAGGTCCCACAATAGGCTGTCTGCAAGCTGAGGAGCAAGGAGAGCCAGTCCAAGTCCCAAAACTAAAGAACTTGCAGTCTGATGTTTGAGGACAGGAAGCACTCACCACGGAGAAAGATGCCAGCTGGGAGGCTAGACCTGTCTCGTCGCTTCACGTTTTTCTGACGGCTTTATATTCGCTGGTGGCTGATTAGATGGGGCCCATCCCATTAAGGGTGGGTCTGCCTTCCCCAGCCCACTGACTCAAATGTTAATCTCTTTTGGCAGCACCCTCACAGACACACCCAGGATCAATATTGCATCCTTCAATCCAATCAAGTTGACACTCAGTATTAACCATCACAGAAAACAATTTTCTTTTTACTCTGGCTATGTTTAAATGTTCTCTCTTTATATCTGAGGTTCAATAGTTTTACCATGATGTGCCTAAAACTTATCTTCAAAGTTTTTCCTTTAAACTGATTCTTTAACCTGCTTGGAGTTCATAAAACTTCTGGAACCCACAATTTGTTGTTTTTCATCATTTTGGAAAATTCTCAGCTAATGTTTCTTCAACTGTTGTTTTGGTGTCATTCTTCCTCTCCTTTCCCTTCGGTATTTCAGATGTGTCTTAGAGATTTTCACTATTTTCACTACCCACTTACTTTCTTTCTTTTAAAAATATTTTCCAACTTTTTGTCTCTTTATGCTTAAATCTGAGGTTTTTTTTCTGATCCTGTCCACTAGTTCTAGTTCATTAAATCTCTCTTGAGCTGTGATATAAACTGCTCTAAATGATCCACTGACATCTTAATTTTGTTTATTGTATTTTTCTTTTTTCTTTTTCTTTTTTTTTTTTTTTTTTTTTTGAGACTGAGTCTTGCTCGTTGCCCAGGCTGGAGTGCAGTAGGGCGATCTCGGCTCACTACAAGCTCCACCTCCCAGGTTCACGCCATTCTCTGGTCTCAGCCTCTGGAGTAGCTGGGACTACAGGCACCCACCGCCACGCCTGGCTATTTTTTTGTATTTTTAGTAGAGACGGGGTTTCACCGTGTTAGCCAGGATGGTCTCGATCTACTGACCTCATGATCCGCCCACCTTGGCCTCCTAAAGTGCTGGGATTACAGGCATGAGCCACCGCGCCCAGGCTATTGTATTTTTCAATTACAGAATTTTTACCTATTTTCCAATCTTGTAAGTCCTTTAAGAAATAATTTATAATCTGGGCTGAATTCTTTTTATTTCCTTGAAAGAGTACACATGGTTATGTTTTTATGCAGTCTACATTTCGTTGCTATTTATGCCATACCAGTGAATGTCAGAGAGATGATATGGTGTTTCACCAGGCAGTGGTATTCAGTGTGTTCTTGATGAGGTAGCAGCAAAGGCAGCAACTAAAATTCTCTTTGGATTGGCTTATAGACTTTTTTTTTTTCATTTTCCATATAAAAATTATGATATACACTGAAGTAGAGAGAAAAGTATATGAACCTGAAAGACCTTATCACCCAGTTCCAGCAATTATCAATATTTAGTGACTGTAGTTATTTTAAAGTTCATGCCTGAAAGTCTAATATCTGGATCCACTGTGGGCCCATTTCCATTATCTGTTGGTTCTACTGTCCCTTGTTCTTGTCTTCTTGCTTTTATTTTGTTTCAGACATTGTATTGAAAAAGTATTTGCTTAAATAATTTGTGCTTATAATAATTTCTTTCTGCAGGGAGGTTCTATGTTTTCTTCTAAGTGTCTGGTGGTTCTTGCATCTAGAATCACCGTAATCCAATTTCAGGGATAAAGGTGATTTAAAGCTGAACTAAAGTTCCTAGAAGAGCCGGTCTACATCTGGATCAACACTGTTAGGGTGACCCAGGCTCTGTTACCAAGCCCAATAATCCAACGTTTGTGACTTTATCCCCATGAGACTGCCAAAAGTGCTACCTATCCATTTGGCTACCACTTCCTGAATTGGAAAACGCCCCAGAGGAAAATCCCAAACATTGGATCTTTACTATTGTGTTGGCTCTCTAATGCTGTCAAGTAGAATATGTATATGTATATGAGTGTGTATATCCTTAGTTATCCTCAGCAGGATAATTAGTCCATATCTCCTAGTCTACCATTACCAGAAGCAAAAGCCTGTTCTATGCATTCCTTAAACAGTCTATCATCCTGCAGTTTTTCATAGTAATCATTTTTAAAGGGAAAAATTGAATTGTAATATATAATGGTTGCATCTGGATTCATTTATATCTGTATCTATTGTGAGAATGTATTGATAACCATTCTGTAAATTGCTCGTTTATACTCAGATCTAGTCCTTGCTCCTTTTCTTCTCTGATGTGTGTCATAGATAGAAGCTCCCTCACTCTTTGGTTTCCAAGGACATGTGACCAAAAAGAGGTGCTGGTAGAAAGTTGGAGAGTGAGAGCAGGGAAGAGAAGTCAAGGTATTCTCATTTCTTATTTTTGTTTTCCGTGGTTTCTCAGACAGTAGCTCTGTCTCCTTCATGGTTCCAGCTCTTACTGGAAGGCCCTGCCACCTGAGTTATGCTAATCCCATTCTTTCCATTACTTCCCCCACCTCTAAGGATGGTAGAGGCTTCCTACTGTTGCTATCTTGTGGGTTGCCATACTCCATTTGGCTTCTCAACTCTTCTATCTCTGTGTAATCAGTTCCCTTTATGTTCCCACTATTTTAAAGACTTAGTGTAGTTACTTTACCCATCTGTGGGGTTTTGCTATAGTATGAAGTCTGCAATACATAATCCTTATCCTTAGGGAAGGTATTACCTTGACAAGAAATAAAACAGTATATGTGTGAAGAAATTACAGATGATCACCTGTTAAGTGTCAAACTTAATGATTTAAATGAGGAGGTTATTACAACTCAAGAAAGGAAGAAACCCCTGAAATTCTCATGACCTTTTGGTGGAGGTGAGATAAATTGGCTATAAAGGACGTGTGGTAGAATAGAATACAGAATACTCTAGGTGGAAGATAGGATCAAAGAGTTGAAATAAGACATTTCTGGAAAATAAAATCTTGGTTCAGAATTACCATGTAAAAGTAGCCTCTGAAATTATTTTCAATGCAAACTACTGGCATAGATGAGTAACTTGGTGATTCTTGCTCATGCTTTGGAAAGTCTTAAAACTTTGAAAAACTTTCAAAACCATTCGATGTGGTGGCATTTTCAATCTCACTTAACACATTTGGTCTTGCTGGTCCATAAGCTTAAGCATCACTAGAAATTACTCTGTCATTCATTGCAAATAAGCTCTGTCTTTCAGGTGCTGCCCACAGACCATCGATTGAGAGTTGTGCAATGGATTACAGTCAGAAAGCTTGTAAACAAATACATATTTTCCCAGTGAAAAAGGTGCATGATGGGGTGTATAATGAGATGCTCTTTCTCAGCCAGGATGTCATGGTACTTTTGGGTAGACTTAGGTATCTGAAATAAGTTAGGAATGTAAGGTAGAGTATGAAACCAATTATTTGGATGTGGATTGTTACTCTGAAGCTAATATTTATTGTGCTGCCAGGCTGTGCTCAAGCCCAGGGCTGTAGGATCAATACGCCTCTTTATTTGGTGTGTATTGTCTTCAGTCACTGGAAAGAGCGTTGAATTTAGAGGCAGGTGTGAGTTTGAAACCTCTCTTTGATCCCTTTTTAAGCTGTTTGATCTTGGGCAAAGAACTCAACTTCTTGAGTTTTGCCTTCCTCATCTGTGGATTGGGAAGAATAATGCATTCTCTCTTAGGAGGCTATAGTAATAATTTAGGTGAGAGTGTTTAGTAAACTGTCTCACAAATATAGCTATTTTTTACACAAACATTTGTTAGCTGCCTTACTGTCTCTAAGCTATTATGCTTGGCCAGGTTGTAAAATTTGCTGGGGAGAGGGATATTAGACATCTAACTGCACTACCTAGGAACCTGTGCTTATGAGATAGACAAGGGAGAGTCAAATCATTTTCTTCTTGGCTTTTTAAATTTTCCAATTGCCAATCCTAAAGTTCTAGCACCTGGCCCATAGAATATTTGTATTCATTTTATATATTACCCACATGACACACTTGGCTGCGCTCCAAAGGTGGAAGTTGAAGTCAGTAAATGGTCTCTTTATTTGCTTTATAACTAAGCTCCATTTCCTTTCCTCTCTTATATCCTGAAACCCTCAATAATATATATGTGGCATAAAATGTACATGAAATAACAAGTCATTACTCACAAAGTACTTTTTTTTTTCTCCTCAGCGCCTTGTTAGCAATTGGCAATCTTAAAATTTCATCTCCTTAGCAGGGTCCTCATCAGATATTCCTTGACCCCATTCTGTTAAATTGTCCTAGCCGCTCATTGTTAAGCCAACTGCGAAAATCTTAGAAAAACAGTTCAGCCTTCCCCCACCCTATCCCCCACCCCCACAAGCTTCTAGCTTCTTCTCCCTACAGCAAATGTTAAAACTGGTCAGAAGTCACATTATTTACTCTGAGAATAATAGTCTTTTGCAGTTTATGCATATCTTGTCACCCAACCACAGTAATTATAGGTTTGATGTGAACTGCATACTAATTACTTTTATTATTCCAGAGGTTTCATAAGCAACAATCATCCCTTGCTCCCAAATACTCTCATACTCTGAGGAAGGGCTAGCATCTAAAAATATCATCTTAACTATATCCCTGAAGATAAAATAAATGCTAGCATATGCATTTTCTGTTTCACCTGCCCCCATCTTTCAACCATTCACACCAAAAACGTTAACAGTCAGAATATAATTATGATTTCTCAAAGGGAACTCTTTTTGAATTTGAGAGGGCTTCAAGATTCTTCTCCTAACTCAGATGTGAGGAACAATCGAAGACTTTTCTCTTTTTCCTTAAGTTAAAAACAAAAAAACAGAAATCATGGTCTGCGTTGTTAACTTTGCCAAACAGCTTTTAGTTATTAGCAGCCTAGAAAACAAATGTAAATACTGAACTTCCAAATGCCAGGATTTAACTTGGAATTTGAAAGTAGACAATGAAGACACCTAAACAGTCAAAATAAATGAAACAGCACCCATGGAACATATCTAAATGTTTATTTTAAGCAAAATTTAATCAAGCAGTTCACAGGGATTAGAAGCAGTGAATCAGAAATGAAATGCAGTCACCCTATGTCTAGTCAGGTCAGACTGCCATAACAAAATACTGTAGACTGGGTAGCTTAAACAACAGAATTTTTTTTTTTTTTTCTTATAGCTCTAGAGGTTAGGAGTCCAAGATCAAAGTGCTGGTCAATTCAGGTTTGTGGTGAGGGCTCTCGTCTTGCAGATGACCCCCTTCTTGCATGGCCTTTGCTAGGTATGTGCACACGGAGAGAGAACAAGGGTGAGCTCTTGCATGTCTCTTCTTATAAGGGCACAACGCCAGCATAGAGGCCCCACTCTCATGACCTCATTGGTCCCTAATTACCTTCCCAAAGCCTCACCTTCAAATACATCACACTGGGTTAGGGATTCGACATATGAATTTGGGGGCACCCCCTGCAAAGTCAGACATAACAATAGCAATCAAAAGAAAGTTGTTGTTTGCTAGGGAAGGACCAAAGAAAAATTGTTATCTATTTTTTTTAAGTTTTGTTTTTTGTTTTTTAAAGACAGGATCTTCCTCTGTCACCTAGACTGGAGTGCAGAGCTCACCATAGCCTTAAACTCCTGGACTTAAGCAATCACCACCACCCCTTCCCTCAACCCCTTGCCTCGGCTTCCCAAAGAGTTGGGATAACATGCATGAGCCACTGCGCCCAGCTAATATTTTATTTTTAAGAGTGACCATTTAGTGCAGGGACATATCACTCTATGGAGGTCAGTGGTTCTTGTGAGCATCATGATGACTAATGTTCACAGTAATGATTCTGAGTCTCTAGGAACTATCTTCAGTGTCCTTTGTTTAAGAGGGCAAGGACGAGTGTAATCTATTTTAGGATTATTTTTGTCAATGTACCTAAAGTATTGGTGTGTCTGTGGGTTGTAATCAATCATTTGAAATATCATTTATGTGGAATGTTTTTTGTCTAAAACCTGATAAATCTCATGCATTAACAAACACTTCAGTATTTTCTAGGGTCACTCAGTAGGAACAATTTCTTTTCTACTGAATTATGCAAGAGATAACAAAATTTAATGTTGGTATTTCAGTCATTGAAAATAATCCACTAGGTTCTTTACTGCCTAGCACCAAGGTTGAAAATAATGATTACAGTGCTTTCTTATTGAAACACGTCTTTACATGACAAGTCTTATTGTCCTTTAATTTAGAGGTGATGATACAGATCAGGCTTCAATAGAAGAAAGAACCTATGTTTGACTACAATTCTTTCACTTGGGCAAAGGAACAATGATTTCTTGATTTGTTGACTTCTCTCCTGTTAATAGCCATTTGCTGGACTTTTGTGATAGTACCAGCCAGGTTTCCCTTATTACTGCCTGCCATGCTTACCAAGCAATCAGCATCCGTCTCCACAATAAGGCTTATCTTGCCAAAGGTCTAGGATACTCGAAGTCATTTAGCTGTAATTTCCTATATCAATCCTTACCATAGAGATGGTCATGCCAGTGGAACCATAATAAATGAAATCACTTGGCAAATGCTCCCATCCTCCAGATGGTATTTGGAAAGGTATAGTCAGCTTCTGCCTCTAGAATTTTCTTTTTGTATATGTTTCCATGTCTGGGAAACCCTCATTTGGCTGACACATGTCTTCTTTACCTATATTAAAACCTTTGAGGCCTCATCCTATTGGCAGAGGAATTGGGCTGTCCTGTTAAGGTGACACTGCAGACCTTGGTTATGAACCATTGTGTCCTGATCTTAGAGTTTATGCCTAGGTGCAATCTAACTTCTTTAGATCTACGTTCTTAAGAAGGATGCCTCTCTACAGAGTCCCCAGATCAGCAGGTACTGAGTAACACTATGTACATGTGCTTTATCTCATATCCACATCGAATATATTAGCAAATCCTAGTGGCTCCATCTAAAAAAATTCCCGATCCCATCCGCTTCTCCCCATCTCCAGACTGCAACTCTAGTCCAGGCCTCCAGTCTTATTCACCTAGACCTCCATCTTTTCCTCAGTGGGCTCCCTACTTCCAGCCTTGTCTATTGATCTTTTTCAACACAGCAGCCAGAGTGCTCCCTTAAAACACACATATGTTCATATCTGCTGCTCTGATCATCTATGTGCTTCCTATGAGAGAATAACATCCAATATCCATTCATTAGTTACAAGACCCTAGATGACATAAGGCCAACTTATTGACATCGTCTTCAAACATCCCCCTTGCTCACTCTGTTTCCTCTATACTGGCCTTCCTCCACATGTTCCTGCCTTGGGCCATCTGTGCCTGTTCTTCTCTCTAGGGGATAGGGAAGTTCTTTCCCTCTCATACATGTACACTTCATTCCTGCACCTCATTCTAAGCTCTGTACATGTTCTCTCATTGGAGAAGCCTTCCCTGGTCACCCTATTAATAAAATAACAGACTCCTATCCCCAGACTGTATTACTCATCATCTCTCTTTGCCTTGCTCATTTATCGTCCATTCCATCACTTCCTCTACCCCTACTAACATAAAAGTCCCACCAGGATGTTCACAGAGATGTTCTCCCTAGGTCCCAGAACAGTGCCTGGCACTTAATATGCCCCGGTAAATATATGTTGACTAATTGATGGAATAATTCCTTATCTTATTTAATCCTTGTGGCACTTCGTTTATGGGTTAGATGCTGGTATTTTGATCTGATGAACTGAGAAAGCAGGCTCAGTAAGTTGCTGAGAGAATACAGCTACTATGGAGCTGAGTTTTGAACTTTTGTCCTTATGACTCTGAGTTCAGTGTTCATCATATCACACTTTTAACCCCACCTAGTGATGTGGAACTATATGGCAATGCTAGTGAGTGCTGGCAAGTGGCATTCCAGGATTTGGTCATTGATGTTTAATGGGAGGACAGAATCATTAGGTTATAGCTGGTTTACAGCTGATAATGATTTTTTTCAAGAAATTAAGTTGTGACCCATCTATGTATCTATTAATCAAGATTCCTCAGTCTCAATAGGGAGAATAATAAGTTTAGTTTTTGTTTGTTTTTGAGACAGTCTTACTCTGTCACCCAGGCTGGAGTGCAGTGGCTCAATCCTGGCTTGCTGCAACCTCCGCCTCCTGGGTTCAAGCAATTCTCTTGCCTCAGCCTCCTGAGTAGCTGGGATTACAGGCATGCACCACCACACCCAAATAATTTTTGTATTTTTTTTTTAGTAGAGATGGGGTTTTACCATGTTGGCCAGGCTGGTCTCGAACTCCTGACCTCAAGTGATCCAACTGCCTCAGCCTCCCAAAGTGCTGGGATTACAGGCATGAGCCACCATGCCGAACTAGTTTACTTTTTTTGTTGTTGTTCTGAATGAACAAATATAAACCAACTTGCTGATTAGTCACTGTGTTGTAGTAATTATTATTTATTTCCACATCCCCCTTCCAGATAGACAACCATGTCATAACAGGATCTAGACGATAGGTAGTCTGGGTCCAGAGACAGAAGATAGGAGGTTAACCAGATCAGAATAATTCATTCAAGGATCAGAGTTAAATAATCAGCCACAGGTCAGATATAGAATGTTAGACATTCAATTTTCAAGATTTTCAGCAACAAAGTCTCCTTATCAATGGATTACTGGCCCATTACAGGAATACCTTGATAGTATTAAACAAGAAAGGTGCTGAAGATTAACCAAGTTCCCACACTTGCCTCTTAGTGCTGCCTCTTTGGCCAGGGCAAAGCCAAGGTCAGATACAAGGCTGACTCTGACAGGTATGTGACTCTTGAATACACTCTCTTAGCAATGGGGAGTCAGGGGAGCTCCATGAGTGACAATCAGTTATGTTTCAGTGAAGTTCATCTCTGAATGGGACAATGCTGTCTCGCAGATTGATGCTATTAGGGGTTTGTTTATGTGTAGATAATACTCTGCAGACATTTATCCTTTGTTTTAACATAAATGGCTGCAAACAAGTCTGTTGAAACACCAGGAAATAAGTAATTATATATAAATGTGTTTTAAAAAGTTAAGGGTGCAGTGGGCCAACGTAAGTCAGCATATGTTAACATTGCTTAGGGGGCAAATGTGATTCTGGAACATAAAACTAGGAACCTAGCATGAGGTTTGTTTCCTGCATACATCATTTACCTGTATATTTTTAGAACAACCATTCCATGCCAGGTAATGTAGTATATGCTCACAGTACACAGACATAAGACCCAGCCTGTTCTCAAGGAGCTCAGGACATAACAACTTCTCTGTGGGCCACTTCTAGACTCCTGTGTTTCTGTTTCTTTCAGCTTATAAGAATTCTAAAAGTGATATGGTTTGGATATTTATTGCTGCCCAAATCTCATGTTGAATTGTAAACCCCAGTGCTGGAGGTGGGGCCTGGTGGGAGGTGTTTCGTCATGGGATGAATCCCTCATGGCCTGGTGCTGTCTTCGTGACAGTGAATTCTGGCAAGGTCTGATCCTTTAAAAGTGTGTGGCACCTCCCACCTCCACTCTCTCTCGCTCCTGTTCCTGCCATAGGACGTGCCTGCACCCCCTTTGCCTTCTGCCGTGATTGGAAGCTTCCTGAGGTCTCTCCAGAAGCAGATGCTGCTGTGCTTCCTGTACACCTACAGAACTCTAAGCCAATTAAACCCCTTTTTAAATAAATTGCCCAGTCTCAGGTATTTCTTTGTGGCCATGCAAGAACAGCTTAATACAAAGAGGAAATAAAAATTTGAGATACATGTAAAAGAAATCAATTAATTAGATTAAAGTTAGTTTAATTATTAGAGGAAAGATACAGAGATTGTATACTATAGTTTTTGTTCCTTCACACTTATAGGAGGGTTCTAAGTATGCAGCCAGAGAAAAGATATTAAGATAGAATAGATGTAAAGACATTCCCTTTCTGACCTTAAAGCTGTGAGAAGATTTATAGATCTATTATATGTATCTTATATGTGTGTGTATATGTGTCTGTGACCCTCCGAGGTGTGTATGTCAAATTCCTAAGCCCTAGTACTTCAGAATGTGACTAAATTTGGCAACAGATCTTTAAAGAGATAATGAAATAAAATGAGATAATTAGAGTGGGCCCTAATCCAATGTGGTTGGTGTCCTTCTAAGAAGATGAGACTAGGACGCAGACAGTTACAGAGGGAAAATCATGTGAGGATACAAAGAGAAGATGGCTATTCACAAGTCAAAGACAGTGGCCTCAGAAGAAACCGACCCTGCCAACACCTTAATCTCAGACTTCTAGCCACCACGACTGTGAGAAAATAAATTTCTATCGTTGAAGCCACTCAGTGTATGGTACTTTGTTTTGGCAGCCCTAGCAAACGAATACAAACACAGTACCCAAATATAAGGACCTTAGTTCTAAAGATTTTAAGAACCCAGAAACTGCACACGTGTATCAGGGCTAGTTTAGAAAGAAATATTCTCAGGTGCTGGATCATACTGGGCTTGTGAAGCTCAATGACAGGATGAAAAACAATCCTGGCTTAATAGCTACAGGATGTGAAGGGCTCTATGTCCTTAGTAGCTCATTCACTCGGTAAATAGTTTTTAAGCTCCTTGTATGTGCTAGGTATTGAACTAGGCAAGGAAAAACAAGAGTTTGTCCTCAAGGCACTAGCTACTGTTGACGGTGGCTGCAGTGTGAGAGATCTTCTGAGTAACGTGAACAGAGCATCTAACTGAACAAGTGGGTTGTTCCAGGTCTGTATTCCCACTATCACTGGGCTACACTTGGTATTTTTTGTTTATTTCTCTTAAAGCCTACTTTTTTATTATTGTTCTTCTCTTTTATTTTTTTTTTTAAATCTTTTTCTAAATTTTTTAAATCTTTTAAATTTTTTAAATCTTCGGCTAAATACTGGATATCAACACTGGATTTGTAGTAGTTCAGTTAGGCTCCTAGGAAGTCATTCAGAGAACACGTTACAGTGAATCAGACTGTGTTAACTCTGACCTAGAGTGTTACCATCTGTCTGGCTCAATTCCAAGAGAGAGAACCTCCTCCTGTGACCTCTTCCCCCATATTTCAGGCCATAAATAGGTGCTGGGGCCCTGCCAAGTTGGGTCACTGTGGTTCATGAGGGACTGTCAGTTTCTTACAAACACTACACAGCTGCAAAATTGCTATGCCACCCAAGGTGACTCATAAAATCTGCCCTTCTTAAAAAGGGAATATGAGAAATATCACCTCCTGGCTACCACAATAATGCAATTAGGAGTTCTGGTTCTCTGATGACTACCCGCAAGAGTCCTTAGAGGAACCACACGGGAAATCTGGGAAACCTAACACTCTGATTCCAAGGCAAGTATTAGGAAGCAGGGTAGAACTGCTGCGTATTTTAGTCTAGGATTGTGATAAAATATAAATGATGTTTGATATTTACTTGTATCAGTCAGGGTTTTCCAGAGAAACAAAACCAATAGGATATACACACACACACACACACACACACACGTGGTAGGGCAGAGAGAGAAAAAGAATTATTCTAGTTATTTTAAAGAATTTGCTAACGTAATTGTGGGGTCTGGTATGTTCAAAATCCACAGGGCAGGGCAGGAGAGAAACTCACAGGATTTCTATGTTGCAGTCTTGAAGCAGAATTCTTTCTTCTGTGGGAAGCCTCAGTTGTTAAGAGGCCCTCAACTGATTAGATAAGACCTACCCATATTATGGGGCGTAATCTGCTTTACTTAAAAAATCTACTGATTACAAATGTTAATCACATCTACGAAATACCTTCACATCCCATCTAGACTAGTGTTTAACCAAACAAGAGGGCACCGTAGCCTAGCCGAGCTGACACATAAAATGAACTGTCACACCGCTTAGAACTGAAAGAAGTAATCAGAAGCCTTTGTCATGCTATTGGGGAATAAAGATTTCAAGGAAGGTAACTTGTCACCACCCAAATCCTCTAAATTTCAGATTTCTCTCTCTTTGAATACCTTCAGTCTTGGGGTTTGGAGTCACCGTTTCACAAGGCCAGCAGTTTCATCTTTGGATAATTCTCATAGTTGACAAACCCTTGCCTGAATATGTGTAATCCCAATTCTCCCTATAATTATAATGCCTTAAATTCAGTTCTACCCCTTGGAACAACATTGAAGCAGGATGAAGACCAATTTATCTTAAATAATGTCCCAACGTGTATGCTCTATGGAATATTCATTTTGTATGATTCTTAGTTTGGGAGTGGGGGATAAAGAAGGTTCTGTGGTCAAATAAATTTGGGAAAGATTGCTTACATGCTGTTTCTTTGGAATACACAAGGAAACCAACTAAACTAAACTGTAACCTGGCACTTCTCATATACCTGACCTTGGAAAATCCTTTCTTCTTTTTAATACCATCCTGTGCAATAGACATTGAAGATTTCTACAAGTCTCTGACTTTGGTTTAGATGCTCCATCCCTCCAGTCGGTCTGCATCATGGTTGTTGTATTAATTAGCTGTGCTGTGGAGCAAACCACCCCAATCCTTAGTAGCTTAAGATAATAGCCATTTATTATTTCTCTCAAGTCTGCAGTTCACTGGTTGATACTGCTCTCTGAAATGGTCTTGATTGATCTCAATTGGGTTTACTTATGTATCTTCAGCCAGCTGGTGAGTAGGCTGGGGGATGACTGGTCTAGTGTGGCCTTAGCTGGGATGACTCAGTCCTATTTTATGTGTTTCTCATACCCTTTCACCAGGCTAGCCTTGGATAGTCTCATTGCAGTGACAGGGGTTGAAGAGAGAAAATGGAGACATGCAGGCAAGCACTTTTCCAAGTCTCTCCTTGCATCAAATTTGCTGAAATTCTGTTGGTCAAAACAAGTCACTTGGGGCAAGCTCAGAGTCACAGTGGCATGACACCATAAAGTTACAGGGCAAAGGGGGAGGATATGGGGTGACCATTAATTGAGGCCATTGGCTATATTCATCTAACACAGTTATCAAATGCAAATCTGAGAAATGGTGCTAAAATGGCTACATCAGAATTAACAGAGGAAGCATAGTAAAAATGCAGGTCCTCCAATCTCTCTACCCTTTAGACATGCACAGGGTAGGATTGGTCACCCCCAGTTTTAAAAACACTGATGATGAGCCAGGTTTGGAAACACCTGGTTTGGACCCCTCTTTTGTTAAACAATGTTAATTAAGCTTGTGCAATTATAAATTCCATAAGGGATATAGAAAGAGGTTTAAGATGAAGGTGTTGATGCTTCTTCCTGATGAGCTTCTAGTCTCAGGCAAATAAGACGGTTGGGTAGTAAGACAGACACCAATAGGTCGGTCAGCTTTTAATCCCATTGCTGCCATGACTTTTTCCTGGCCTGAAAATCTGTCCTGGCTCATGGGATCCCTGCAATTAGATCATTTACTCAAACTGTGACTGACACATTTTATTCTGGGTGTGTGTGTGCCATGTCCTCTATCAAGAGAAGCAGCTGCAGAAGAGGGACTGAGCCCAAGTTAATCCTAATAGGGCTAGACTTAAAAGGGGTGGGGAATAGATGATTCCTACCCCAAAGACTGAGGATCCCAAGAAGTCAATGGAGTAACTGTTGTAAGGGTGTGGACTGTGAAAACACATTAATATCAAGTATTATCTGAACCTGAATAAAATCAAATCTCCCAAATATGTATACAACTTTTTCCCACAAATATATTTATATGTTGTTATGATTAGTAACATATAAGTATTGCTGAATTCATTATATCTAGTTATTTGTGTGTGTATATATGTATTTATATATCATTTCAGTCAACAGTTAATGAAGATAGAATAACTAAAAGTTTGTGGGAGTTCATATAATTTTTTGCATTCAAAAGTTGGATACTGTATTGGGCTGCTCTGGCTGCCATAACAAAATAACATGGACTGAATGGCTTAAATAACAATGTATTTTCTCACAATCCTGGAGGCTGGAAGTCCAATATCAAAGTTCCAAGAGGGTTGATTTCTGGTCAGGCCCCTCTCCCTGTCTTCTAGATGGCTACTTTCTTTCTGTGTCTTCACATGACTTTTTCTCTGTGTATTCATGGGCAAAGTGTTAGTTCTGGTGTCCTTTCTTCTTCTTAGAAGGACATCAGTCTTATTGGATTTGGGCCCCAACCCGGTGATCTCATTTAACCTTAATTATCTCTGTAAAGGCCCTATCTCCAAATATAGTCACATGGGGATTAGGTCTTCAAACATGAATTTTTGGGTAACACCATTTAGCCCTTAAAAGGAACCATTGTGTTAAACTATTGCTGAATATAAAATGCCCTCACTCCTTGCTGTTGCCATTTTGGATCTCCTCCAAGATATGATTTGGCCCCAGAAGTTTTCCTACTTATTTCTTCAGAGTGATGGCTCTCAAACATTTTTGGACTATAGCCAGCCCCGTGGTTCAAAAGACCTCTTGACTCTCTACTTTAAGTGTTCAAACTAGATTATATATAAAGCATTGAGGCCCAAAATATGTGGATTTTATGCCTACTTTAAAATAGTAAGCTTATGTATAGATTTTACATTCTAGAATGCTACAATATAAGTTTAGGTAATCAAATAATTTGCAGCTAAAAAAAGGCAAGCAAAAGTTCTTCACATCAGCAATGAATGTACAGGCATACATTTCATATCTTCTTTATCAATAAAGGCACAGTTGATTCATATTTGAATTGCAATGCCTTTGTGTCTCAGTATATAGCTCTTGGAGCATTTTAGTTTCCTAGTCTGTATATGTGTTTCACTGAAACCTAAGAGGGCAAATATTATTGCCATAGTGGTTAACAGCAAGGCATCTAGAGCGAGAGCCAGCAAACTGTGGCCCAGAGACCAAATCCTGTCTACTGTCTGTTTTTGTAAAGTTTTATTGGAACACAGTCATACCAGTTTGTTTATGTAATGTTTAAGGCTGCTTTGGGGCTACAACAACATAGTTCAGTAGGGACTCTACAGTTTACAGAGCCCCAAATATTTAGTATCTGGCCCTTTACAGAAACAGTTTGCTGACCTCTGACCTACAGTGAAGATCCCTGAGTTTGGGTCCTGGTTCTGCAGTGTCTAGCTGTATGATCATAGGCAAGTTGTCTAATTTCTCTGTGCCTTAGTTTCCTCATCTGTAAAATGAGGATGATATTATTATCTGTCTCAAAAGGGTGTTAAGAGCGACAAATGAACATGTAGAGATCTCAGCCTAGGGCCTGGACTAAACACTCAAATAGTAGTTGTTATTAACTGAACAACCCTGCACAAACTAAATCCATAATGAAGATGCAAAACTAAGAGGAATTTATAACTAAAAAGGAAAATTAACAGTGATTAAAAACCTGACCAACTCAAATCAACAGTGGTGAGGCTCCTCCCTAAGTACCCTTTCTAAAAATTTGCAGGAATTCTATTTATATGTGGGGCATGCCCAGTGGGAGCTTTTGAACATTGGCAAGTATTGCTTGGCACTAAGCCATTTTAGGAAAATGTAGAATAAATTCTTGGTAAATTCAGGCAATATACTAAGTTTAGTTTATTTAGTAACCCTTAATAATTCACCAAGGATGTACCAGTAAATAACCCCTAGCTATTCCCAAAAATAGAACTCAGTGGAATTAAATTGTATTTTCAGTTCTGCTCATAGCCTACCAGATTATATTTTGAAACTGTCTAACCCTAACTCTTTTCTGACTGGATGACGGGCAGCCCTCTGGTCCATGGATTCAATGAAACCATTCGTGGATTCCATTCCTAGTTATATTTCTGCTTGATTCTCTCTTACAGTCACTGGCTGTACCTTTCACCATAGGTGGCTGTGGCAAATTGGCCCCCAAGGAAGATTAAATAGTATTACAAGTAGTTAGGTCAGTGTAAATATTTTAGCCCCATTGGAAAACATCTTTCAGTGATGACTGGTACATCAGTAGTATCACGGTTTGTTAAGGGAATTTCGTAATCCAAGGGAGAAGGCCTGCAGAGATTGCTCCCCAGTCTACCAGTGGGTTATGTAAGATCATTGGCAGTTCTTTACATAGGTGTTAATTTTGCAATTGTATATATAACACTGGAAATAGCAGTCTTAAAAAAAAAAAAAAAAAAAAAAAAGGATGCTTAATTAGGAGTAGCAAGTGTGAATAGAAAGTTTCTTGTCTAAGGCCAGGTACAGAGGCTCATGCCTGTAATCTCAGCACTTTGGGAGGCCAAAGTGGGAGGATTGCTTGAGGCCAGGAGTTTGAGACCAGCCTGAGCAACATAGCAAGACCTCATCTTTACAAAAAACTAAAAAGTAAATGGATGTGGTGGCATGAGTCTGTAGTCCTGCCTGCTTCAGAAACTGAAGTAGAGGATCACTTGAGCCCAGGAGTGCAAGGTTGCAGTGAATTGTGGTAGCCACTGTGCTCCAGCCTGGGTGAGTGTGAGACCCTGTCTCTAAACAGTAAGAGAAAAAAAATATGTCTTGTCTAATCTGCTGGTGGTTTGGATCCTTATCACTGTCTGACGTCTCTTTACGAAGTTTCAAAATGAAACACAAATAGTCATTAACTTGTGAGCATGACTACAAAAGAGTCCTCAAGCATGGTTACTCAGAGGCATGGCACACAGTTGTGATGGTTAATACTGAGTGCCAACTTGATTGGATTAAAGGATGCAAAGTATTGATCCTGGGTGTGTCTGTCGAGGGTGTTGCCAAAGGAGATTAACATTTGAGTCAGTGGGCTGGGAAAGGCAGACCCACCCTTAATCTGGGTGGGCACAATCTAATCAGCTCTCAGCACAGCCAGAATAAAAAGCAGGCAGAAGAACATGAAAAGACTGTACTGGATTAGCCTTCCAGCCTACATCTTTCTCCTGTGCTGAACGCTTCCTGCTCTTGAACATCAGATTCCAAATTCTTCAGCTTTGGGACTTGGACTGGCTTCCTTGCTCCTCAGCTTGCAGATGGCCTATTATGGGATCTTGTGATCATGTGAGTTAATATTCCTTAATAAACTCATATATATATATGTATATCCTATTAGTTCTGTCCCTCTGGAGAATCCTGACTAATACAGCAGTTAATGCTAATTGTATTTTCTTTTTTCAGACATTCAATAGATTTTTAACAGACTTCTTTTGAGAAGTTTTATGTTCACAGCAAAAATGATTAGATGATACAGAGATTTCTGATATGCCACTATTGCCACACATGAATAGCCTCACCCATTATCAACATCCCTCGCCAGAGTAGCACATTTGTTGCAGTAGATGAACCTACATCATTATCACCCAGAGTCCATAGTTTACCTTTGGGTTGACTCTTGGTGGTGTACATTCTATGGGTTTGGACAAATGTATAACATGTATTTATCATTACAATATCATATAAGGCAGTTTCACTGCCCTAAAAGTCTTCTGTGCTCTACCTATTTGTCTCCCCTAACTTTTGGAAACAACTGATCTTTTTACTGTCTATTGTTTCACCTTTTCCAGAATATAATATAGTTGGAATCATACAGTATATAGTCTGTTCAGATTGGCTTCTTTCACTTATTAATATTCATCTAAGTTTCTTTCATGTCATTTCATAGTTTGATAACTCATTCATTTTTAGTGCTGAATAATATTCCATTGTTTGATTTAGCACCGTTTATCCCTTCACTCATTGAAGGATATCTTGGTAGCTTTCAAGTTTTGCAAATTGTGCATTAAGCTGCTATCAATATCCATGTGCATGTTTTTATGTTGACATAAGTATTCGCTTCCTTTGGGTAAAAATCATGGAGCATGGTGGCTGGATCTTATGATCGTATGATTAGTTTTTTAAGAAACTTCCAAATTGCCTTTCAAAGTGGAGGTATTTTGAATTCCACCAGCAATGAATGAGAGCTCCTGTTCTCTACGTCTTTGCCAGCATTTGGTGTTGTCAGTGTTCTGGATTTTGGCCATTCT
The DNA here is from genome assembly GCF_003255815.1 of Theropithecus gelada. Taxonomy (NCBI): domain Eukaryota; kingdom Metazoa; phylum Chordata; class Mammalia; order Primates; family Cercopithecidae; genus Theropithecus; species Theropithecus gelada. The sequence goes on from NC_037683.1 coordinate 79,318,221, forward strand.
ATTAGGTATAGAGAGGTATCTCATTTTAGTTTTCATTTTATTCATGGCACAGGATGTAGAGCATCTTTTCCTATGCTTATTTGCCATCTGTATATCTTCTTTAGTAAGGCATTTTTTTTTTTTTAAGTATTTAAACCTTTTTCTTTGTTTTTTGAGACAGTTTCATTCTTGTTGCCCAGGCTGGAGTGCAATGGCCTGATCTTGGCTCACCACAACCTCCACCTCCCAGTTTCAAGTGATTCTTTGGCCTCAGCCTCCTGAGTAGTGGGGATTACAGGCATGTACCACCATGCCTGTCTAATTTTGTACTTTTAGTAGAGATGGGGTTTCTCCATGTTGATCAGCCTGGTCTCGAACTCCTGACCTCAGATGATCCGCCCACCTTGGCCTCCCAAAGTGCTGGGAATACAGGCATGAGCCACCGCACCTGGCCATATTTAATCCTTTAAAATTTTTAATTTTTGTGGGCATATAGTAGGTATATATAATTATAGGCAGTACATGAGATATTTTGGTATAGGTATACAATGCATAATCACATCATGGTAAACAAGATATCTATCACCACAAGCATTTATCCTTTGAGTTACAAACAATCCAATCATACTCTTTCAATTATTTTAAAATGTACAATTAACTTATTATTAACTATGGTCTCCCTGTTGTGCTATCAAATATTGGATCTTATTCATTTTAACTATTTTTTGTACCTATTAACCATTCCCAGTACCCCACGTCACTGCCCTTCACAGCCTCTAGTAACCATCATTTTGTTCTCTGTCTCCATGTGTTCAATTGTTTTAATTTTAAGCTCCCACAAATAAGTGGGGATGGGGACATGCAAAGTTTGTCTTTCTGTGCCTGGCTTATTTCACTTAACATAATGACCTCTGGTTCCATCTATGTTGTTGCAAATGACAGGATCTCATGATTTTTTATGGCTGAATAGCACTCCATTGTGTATATGTACCAAATTTTTTAAGTCCATTCATCTGTTGATGGACACTGAGCTCACTTCCAAATCTTGGCTATTGTGAATAGTGCTGCAATAAACATAGGAATGCAAATAGGTCTTTGATATACTGATTTCCTTTCTTTTGGGTATATACATAGCAGTGGGATTATTGGATCATATGCTATCTCTATTTTAGTTTAATTTAATTTTAGTTTAAGTTTTAGGGGTACATGTGCAAGTTGGTTCTATGGATAAATTGCATGTCATGGGGGTTTGGTGTACATGGTATGTTGTTACCAAGATGATAAGCATAGTACCTGATAGGCAATTTTTCTATTCTCAGCTACCTCCCACCCTCCACCCTCAAGTAGGGCCCAATGACTGTTTGCATGAACAAACTAACAAAACAAGCAAAGAGAAAATTAATTTTTAAAATCTATACTTTAACTTTTTCCCTCTTTTTAACTTTTCATTTCAATTTATATTTTTTATATTGCCTATGTCTTGTTGTAGTTATTATATTTTATCATGTCATCTTCTACTCATATCTCTACTTAACATACAAGTAGTTTACACACCACAATTACAGTGCTAGAATATTGTGTGTTTTATTCTGCACTTACTAACATCAGTGAGTTCTGTATCTTCAGATGATTTCTTATTGCTCATTAACATCCTTTGCTTTTTGACTGAAGAACTCCCCTTAGCATTTCTTGTGGGACAGGTCTGGTGTTGATGAAATCCCTCAGGTTTTTTTGTCTGGGAAAGTCTTTATTTCTCCTCCAAGTTGTAAAGATATTTTTGCTGGATAAACTATTCTAGGGTAAAACAGAACTTTTTTTATCCTTCAGCACTTAAAATATGTCATGCTACTGTCTCTTGGCCTATAAGGTTACCACTGAAAAGGCTGCTGCCAGACATATTGGAGGTCCACTGAATATTATTTGTTTCTCTTCTCTTGCTGCTTTTAGGAACATTTCTTTGTCCTTGACCTTTGGAAGTTTATAAATTTTATGGGGACTTTTAGGATCCTTTTAGGGGAATTTTAGGAAATTTAATAATCAAATGACTTAAGGTAGTCTTTTTTGGGTTAAATCTGCTTAGTGTTCTATAACCTTCTTGTACTTGAATATTGATATATTTCTCTAGTTTTAGAAGTTTTTTGTTATTTTCTCCAAATGAACTTTTTACCCATATCTCACTCTCTACCTCCCTTTTAAGGTCAGTAACTCTTAGATTTGCCCCTTTCATGCTGCTTTCTAGATCTTGTAGGCTTGCGTCATTGTTTTTTATTCTTTTTTCTTTCGTCTCCTCTGACTATATTTTCAAATAGTCTGTCTTCAAGCTCACCAATTCTTCTGCTTGGTAAATTCTGCTCTCAACAGATTCTCTTGCATTCTTCAGTATTATCAATTGCATTTTTCAACTTCAGTATGTCTGCTGGCTTCTTTTTAATTATTTCAGTCCCCATAAAATTTATCTGATAGGATTCTGAAATCCTTCTCTGTGATTCTCAACACAGCTATTTTAAATTATCTGTCTGAAAGGTCACATATTTGGCTCTCCAGGATTGTTCCCTGATGTCTTATTTAGTTCGTTTGGTGAGATCATGTTTTCCTGGATGGTCTTGATGTTTGTGGATGTTTGTTGGTGTCTGGGCATTAGAGAGTTAGGTATTTATTGTAGTCCTTGCAGTCTTGGCTTTTTTATACCCATCCTTCTGGAGAAGGCTTTTCAGATATTCAAAGGGACTTGGGTATTGTGATCTATATTTTTGGTCACTGCAGCCATGTCTGCATTGGGGGTGCACCACAAGTCCAGTAACGCTGTGGCTCTTGCAGCCTTGTAGAGGTACCGCCGTGGTGGTCTTTGATAGGATCCAGAAGAATTCTCTGGTCAGAGACTCTTGTTCTCTTCCCTTACTTTCTCCCAAACAGAGTCTTTCTCTCTTTCTGTGCTGAACTGCCTGGAACTGGGGGAGGGGTGACACAATCATCCTTGTGACCACCACCACTGGGACTGTACTGAGGCAGACCTGAAGCCAGCACAGCACTAGTCTTACCCAAGGCTCACTGTAACCACTACATGGCTATTGCCTATGTTCACTCAAGAGCTTAGTGTTCTACGATCAGCAGGTGGCAAAGTCAGCCAAACTTTTGTTCTTCGCTTCAGGGTGATGGGTTCCCCTTGGCCCTGGGTAGGTCCAGAGGTGCCATCTGGGAGCAGGGCCTGGAGTCAAAAACCTTAGAAATCTACCTGGTGCTCTGTTGTACTACAGCTGAGCTGTCAGCCAAGCAACAAGAAAAAGTCCTTCCCAGTTTTACCTCCCCTTTCCACAAACAGAGGAGTCTCTCCCCATGGCCACCACTGCTCCAGACACATGGGAGGCACTGTCTGGCTACTGTCAATGTTTACTCAAGGCTCAAGAGCTCTTCAGTTGGCTTGTGGTGAATGCTGCCACTCTTGGGACTCTTCCTTCAGGGAAATTGGGCTCCCCTTTGGCCCAGAGCAGGTCCAAAATTCTGTCCAAGAGCCAAGGCCAAGGCTGTCCCTTAGCCTCAGGGACCCTAAGATCCTGCTTGGTGCTCTACCCTTCTGTGGCCAAGCTGGTACCTAGGCCACAAGACAAAGTCCCCTTTACTCTGTCTTCTGCCTTTCTCAATCAGAAGGTGGCGCTCCTTGTAGCCACCACAACTGGTCCATCTTAGAGTTAAACACAAGACCCGTGGCAGGTACTGCCTGGCTACTGCTGCTGATTATTCAGGGCTCATGGGCTCTGTGGTCAGCAGGTGATGAATCCTATCAGGAGTGGGTCCCTCCCTTCAAGGCAGCAGATTCCCTTCTGGCCCAGGGTATGTCTAGAAATGTCATCTTAGAGCTAGGGCCTGGAATGGATGCCTCAGGACTTTGGCCAGTGCCCTATTCTATTGTGGCTGAGCTGGTATTCAAGCCGTAAGACAAAGTCTTCTTTATTCTTCCTTCTCTTCTCCACAAGCAGAAGGAAAGAGTCTCTTTCAGAGGCTGCAAGCTGCACTGTGCAGGGTTGAGGGAGAGATAACACAAACACTTTCTTGGCTGCCCCAGATGGTATTGCATTTAGTCACATGCTTCCCAAGTCCAGTGGCTCTGAGTCCAGCACAGCATTAGGATTTGCCTAGGAGTTGCTGTTCTTGTGGCCTAGACTGCATTTCACTTCTATTTAGGGCCCCAGAACGCTTTAGCCTGTGATGGTGAGGCTTGCTGGAACTTGAGTTTTGACCACTGAGATGGACAATATTTTCCTGGCTGGGGGTGGTCTAAATGTTCCCTCTGTGGGCATCAGCTGAGCTCTTCCCAGTGTTGCTTTCCACTGTAACAGGGCAGCACTGAATTCCAATGTAAATTCCCTAAATTACTACAATCTTCCTCCCCCAACACACATACTCTCTTTTTGTGCTACGCGGCTGCTGCCAGGGGGTGTGGGAGGGGTGGCATTGGCAGTTCAAGACTGTCTTTCCTATCCTCTTCAGTGCCTCTTTCAATGATATAAAGTTCAAGCCAGGTACTGTGATTGCTTACCTGATTTTGTTCTTATGAAGGTGCTTTTTTTGTGGAGATTGTTGTTACATTTTGTGTTCCTTTGGAGGTCAATTGGCAGAGGCTTCTATTTGGAGATCTTGCTCTACCTCTCTAGACAATTTTTTAGTCAGGTTGTTTATTTTCTTATGGTTGAGTTTTAAGAGTTTTTTTGTATATTTCAGATAATAGTTCTTTATCACATATGTCTTTTCAAATATTTTCTCCCAGTCTGTGTCTTGCCATTTCATTTTCTTGACAATGTCCTTCATAGAGCAGCAATTTATAGTTTTAACGAAATCTAGCTTATTAATTATTTCCTTCATAGTTCAGCCTTTGGTGTTGTATCTAAAAACTCATCTCAAAAACCAATGTTGTCTAGATTTTCTCCTATGTTATCTTCTAAAGATTTTATAGTTTTGTGTTTTACATTTAAGTTTGTAACCTATTCATGTTAATTTTTTTCTGATGGGAGTAAGGTCTGTTTCTAGTTTTGTTTTGTATTGTTTTGTTTTGCATGTGGATGTCCAGTTATTATAGCATAACTTATTGAAAGACTGTCTTTACTCCCTTGTAATAGCCTTTCTTCCTTTGTGGTCTATCTTGGTGAATTTTCCATGTATGATTGGCGGGAGTGTACATTCTGCTGTACTGGATAAAGTATTCCATAGATAACCATTATTTCCATTTAATTGATGGTGTTGTTGAGTTCAGCTATACCCTTACTGATTTTCTGCCTGCTAGATCTGTTCATTCCTGATACAAGAGTGTTGAAGTCTTTAACTACAATAGTGGATTAATCTATTTCTCCTTACAGTTCTATCAGTTTTTGCCTCACATATTTTGACACTCTATTATTAGGTACATTCATATAAGGATTATTATGTTTTTTTGGAGAATTTACTCCTTTATCATTATGTAATACATTTTTTATCCCTAATAACTTTCTTTGCTCTAAAGTCTGCTGTGTCTGAAATTGATATAGTCAATCTCACTTTCTTTTGATTAGTGTTAGCATGTTATATCTTTCTTCATCCATTTACTTTTAATTTACATGCATCTTTATATTTAAAATGAGTTTTTTCCAATATGTAATATTGGAAATACCAGATAAAGCAATCAGAAGGTTGATTGTTAAGTTACTCAAGAAAATGCAAGAGAAAGGTGAAAACCAACATAAAGAAATTTAAAAAACAATTCAGTATATGAATGAAAAAATTATCTAAAGAGATAGATATTTTAAAGAAAAGCCAATCAAAATTTCTGGAAATTTAGAGAACCTTTGGAGAATTACAAAATGCAGTGGAAAGTTTTAACAACAGACTACACCAAGTAGAAGAAAGAATTTCAGAGCTTGAGGACAAGGGTTTTGAATTAAACCAATCAGACAAAAATAAACAAAACAAATTAAAAGAAATGAAGAAAGTTTCCAAAAAATATGGAATTATGCAAAATGGCCAAACCTAAGAATAATTAGTGTTCATGAAGGGAAAGAAAAAGCAAAAAATTGGAAAACTTATCTGAGGGAATAATTGAAGAAAACTTTCCTTGTTGTACTAGAGATTTAGATATTCAAATACAAGAAGCTGAAAGAACTTCTCAGAGATTCATTGCAAAAAGATATCACCAAGGTCTATAGTCTTCAGGCTATTAAAATCAACACAAAGGAAATAATTTTGTTTTTAAACTTTTATTTTAAGTTCTGGGTACATGTGCAGGATGTGCAGGTTTATTCCATAGGTAACTATGTGTCATGGTTGGTTGTTGAACAGATTATTTCATCACCCAGGTATTGAACCTAGTATCCATTAGTTATTTTTCCTGATCCCCTCTTTCCTCCATTACCACCTCTGATAGGCTCAAGTATGTGTTGTTTCCCTCTGTATGTCCCTGTGTTCTCATTGTGCAGCTCCCACTTATATGTGAGAACATGTGATACTTGGTCTTCTGTTCGTCTGTTAGTTTGCTAAGGAATAATGACCTCCAGCTCCATCCATGTCCCCTGCAAAGGACGTGATTTCATTCTTTTTTTATGGCTGCATAGCATTCCATGATGTATATGTACCACATTTTCTTTACCCAGTCTGTCATTAATGGGCATTTGGGTTGATTCTATTTCTTTGTTATTGTGAATAGTGATGCAGTGAACATACAAATGCATATGTCTTTATAATAGAATGATTTATATTCCTTTGGGTATATACCCAGTGATGGGTTTGCTGGGTCAAATGATATTTCTGTCTTTAGGTCTTTGAGGAATCACTACTCTGTCTTTCACGATGGTTGAACTAATTTACATTACCACCAACTGTGGAAAAGCATTCCTGTTTCTCTACAACCTCACCAGCATCTGTTATTTTTGGACTTTTTAATAATAGCCATTCTGATTTGTGTGTGATAGTATCTCATGGTGGTTTCGATTTGCATTTCTCTAATGATCAGTGATGTTGAGCTTCTTTTCATATGCTTGCTGCTGTATGTGTGTCTTCTTTTTGAAAAGTGTCTGTTTATGTTCTCTGCCTACTTTTTAATGGGGTTGTTTTTTCTTGTAAATTTGTTTAAGTTCCTTATAGATGCAGGATATTAGACCTTTGTCAGATGCATAGTTGTTGGGAAAAGGTGAGTGTTGGGAGAAGCTGAGGCAGGGCTTGCATGTTGGACATAATGTAAAAGAGTCTGGGAACATGTCCAGGGTCCAGGGTCTAAAATGCCTTGTGGCCTTTGGAACACCAAGTTCTGTGCTAAAGGATGGAAGGCTACCGTGACTCACCATAATCTAAGCCCAGGGCATAAAATCCCTTGTGGCTTGGATAGAATCCAGGGCTTGTGGCTCTGGAATGTGTCTAGACTTGCTGGCTCCTTGCCCCTTGCTCTCCTGGGATCAATTGTATCTTGAGTTAAAAGAACCTGCTCTCCATTATCTCAAGTAGCAGAGCAAAATGCTAAACCATCACATCTGTAAATCATGTGCTTAATGCAACACGCCCTTTTGACCCCCTCATTCTCACCACCTGTTGCTTTGTTGGATTACTAATAAATAGCGTGGGCTCCCAGAGCTCAGGGCCTTCACAGCCTCCACAATCACGATGGCACCCTGGTCCCACTTTACTTCTCAAACTTTTTCTCAATCCTTTGACTCTGCCAGACTTTGCTACCCCCATGACCTGGTATTGGGTCTGATCACTCCAACACATAGTTTGCAAAAATTTTTTCCCATTCTGTAGGTTGCCTGTTTCCTCTACTGATAGTTTCATTTGCTGTGCAGAAGCTCTTTAGTTTAATTAGATTCCATTTGTCAATTTTTGTTTTTGTTGCAATTGCTGTTGGTGTTGTAATGAAATCTTTGCTCGTGCCCATGTCCTGGATGGTATTGCCTAGGTTGTCTTCCAGGGTTTTTATAGTTTTAGGTTTTACATTTAAATCTTTAATCCATCTTGAGTTAATTTTTTTATATGGTGTAAGGAAAGGATCCAGTTTCAATTTTCTGCTAATGGCTAAGCCAGTTCTTCCAGCATCGTTTATTGAATAGGGAATTCTTTCCCCATTGCTTGTTTTTGACAGGTTTGTCAAAGATCAGATAGTTGTGGGTGTGCAGTCTTATTTCTGGGTTCTCTATTTTGTTCCATTGGTCTATGTGTCTATTCTTGTACCAGTACTATGCTGTTTTGGTTACTGTAACCCTGTAGTGTAGTTTGAAGTTGAGTAGTGTGATGCCTCCAGCTTTTTTTTTTTCCCCCTTAGAATTACCTTGCCGATTTGAGCTCCTCTTTTGTTCCATATGAATTTTAAAACAGTTTTGGGCCAGGTGCGCTGGCTGACACCTGTAATTCCAGCACTTTGGGAGGCCAAGGTGGGCAGATCCCTTGAGGCCAGTTTGAGACCAGCTTGGCCAACACAGTGAAGCCCCATCTTTACTAAATATACAAAAGTTTGCTGGGCATGATGGTGCATACCTGTAATCCCAGCTACTTGGAAGGCTGTGGCACAAGAATCACTTGAACCCAGAAGGTGGAGGTTGCAGTGAGCCGAGATTGTCCCACCGCACTCCAGTCTGGGTGACAGAGTGAGACTCTGTCTCAAAAACAAAACAAAACAAAAAAAGGTTTTTCTAGTTCTCTGAAGAATGTCAATGGTAGTTTAATGGGAATAGCATTGAATCTATAAATTACTTTGGGCAGTATGGCCATTTTAACAATGTTGATTCTTCCTATCCATGAGCATGAGATGTTTTTTCATTTGTTTGTGTCATCTCTGATTTCTTTAAGCCGTGGTTTGCAGTTCTCCTTGTAGAGATTGTTCACTTCCCTTGTTAGCTGTATTACCAGGTATTCGATTTATTTATGGCAATTGTGATCTCACTTCTTTTACAAATTTAAGAATAATTTTTGATGTTTTAGTTTGTTCAGCTTAATGTTAAGGTAGAGTAGCAACTTCCAAGCTCCATACATGTAGGGCTGGAGTCCAAAAGTCTCCAATAGAGTTTTAAAAATTCCTATGGATGGTTCTTGCACAAAATATTCCACAGTAAAATCTGATCTTTTCTTTCTTCTGATGCTCTGTTGGCAACCTCTCTTTGGTCTGTGAGAATTTTGGCAATGCTCCCTTTCTTAGTTATTTTCCTGTCTCTTCATTTTTTTCTAGATCTGCCTCTTCCTGGAGATCTTCCTTTGCTCTTCACCCTTCCCCAATTAATTTTTTATTATCCTGCATTTCTGTCTATGAAGATGCCTGGTAAACCCACCCCAACTTCTATTAAGATAAAGTGGAAATGAACTGTCAATATCTATCTTTTTCTCTGGGTCAGAAATAATTAGATAATAGATCACTGAAAATTAAAAAAAGATATAAATAAATGTATTTGTGGATTTACAGTTCTTGTTTGCTTAGTTTGTAAAACAATATAGTTTTTCATTATACAGGAAATATCTATTGTAGGAATTTTGGCAAAATAAAGAAATCTAATAAATAAAAACATAAGTACCATAACCCTACTGCCCATACATAACCACTGTCAATATTTTGCTATATTTCTTTTCCATCTTCTTCACACATTTATTAAGTACACATATACCTACATAATTTATCTGTTTAAAAGTTACTTTATACTAATAGTTTATACATATGGGGCATTTATTAGATACCATGCCAAGCATTTTATGTACATTATTTTATTTAATTAATCTTCACTATAATCGAATGTGATATAACCTACATTATTTCCATGCTAGAGATGCTGAAATAGGGCCCAGAGAAATAAATTATTTGACCAAGTTAATTAAGGATGACAAGAGTCCATGATGTTTATCCTATGCTAATTTGGTCACCATATTTGTTTTATTAATAATAGATCTTAATATTTAAATTGAATTTATTAGTGATTAGAGGATTATTTTAAATCTAATGAGTTATTAGCTTTTAAATAAATAAGTTAATGTGTGTTAATTGTGGCTCAAAATATTTAAATTTAAAATTCTTAACAGAGTACCTTTCTTGCCTGTATTAAATGAGGCAGAGAATTACTACCCATGAGAAACGCCACAAACTGAACTCCATTCTTGTCTTTAATCTTGTTTCTCATTCCTTCTTTACTGTTCAACTAAACTGATGGATTTGTCACATGAAAAAAGAAGGAAGATTAAGAGAAATTGTCTCATGAACCCACAAATGATTCACATTCAATCTCCTCATCCCCTGCCTCCTTCTGAAACCCTGGTGAAGTGATCACACACTGAGGGCTGTTAAATCCATTGATTTAATTCTCATCCTACCCTCCTGGTATTTCCCCAATGGAATCACTTATGAAATAGGCAGAAGTTAAAGTTCTCAGCTGATTTAGCAATGTCTGACAAAATTATGATTTCCATTATGATATGAGGATGATTAACATATATAGATATTTTATCGTTTATTCTGAATGCTACATTTTATCAGTGTATAGCATATATTTTTCTTATATCAGTGACTTATGTCTCATAAAATAACAATCAACAAGACTATTGAAGTTCTACCACACCCCCAACTAAAAATATTTGTGAGAAAATGTTTTTCTGGGATCATTATATATGTGCATATGTGCACTTTTATAATCTGCTTTTGCATGTAATGTTTTAGCAACTTATACTTTTTTGTTTTTTTTCTTTTTTCTGAAACGGAGTCTCGCTTGATCGCCCAGGCTGGAGTGCAGTGGCGCCATCTCAGCTCGCTGCAGGCTCCGCCTCCCGGGTTCACGCCATTCTCTTGCCTCAGCCTCCTGAGTAGCTGGGGCGCCTCAGCTCACTGCAAGCTCCGTCTCCCGGGTTCACGCCATTCTAATTGCGTCAGCCTCCCGAGTAGCTGGGACTACAGGCGCCCGCTGCCACGCCCAGATAATTTTTTGTATTTTTAGTATAGACAGGGTTTCACTGTGTTAGCCAGGATGGTCTGGATCTCCTGACCTCGTGATCCGCCTGCCTCGGTCTCCCAAAGTGCTGGGATTACAGGCGTGAGCCACCGCGCCGGGCCTAGCAACTTACGCATTTTAAAGAGCTGCATAATTCTTGATCTCTTAGGTATGTTTATATTGTTTATGAGTATGTAATTTGTATCTATCTTGTAGATGAGCTTCAGGGAGCACTGCCACAGAATTTCCCCAAACGATGATGATTTGTTTACTAGATTTTCTGTAATATGTCAATACTGCTGCTTTTTACTAAGAAACCAGAATAAATAACCATCCAAAAGAGTATTCTTGCAGAACCTGATTTCAAATGCTGAATAACAAGTTTAATTAAGAATCATAAGAATTTATGTTCTAAGGAATCTGAGATATAAGATTATTCCTTTCAGTCCCTTCATTTTATGGATGAGGAAACTGAAATGATGGCTTGCCTAAGGTCACCATCTAGAAGTGAAGTTTCCTGCCTAGAAACAAGTAAGCCTTCTGTAATATCTTAAAATAGAAGGCATTTATTTACTGTACTATTCCTCACATTTCTTTTTGGATTTAGAGAAACTATCTGGAAGATGGAACACTTCACTAAAGTAATGGTCTCCGAAACTGAATTTCTCACCCACCTCCTCCCTGCTGCCTTCCACAAATTCTGCAACCAGGGGTGTGCAAGATGACCCAATGGTTAAAATTCTGAACTACTTTTAGACTTTCAAAAAAAATCGCAGAAACAGTACAGAGAGTTTCCATATGTCCTTGTGCCACTCCATTGTTAACATCTTACATGCCATAGTATAATTATCACAACAAGGAAATTAACATTAGTACAGTACCATAAACTAAAGATTACAGTTGAACTTCACTTTGAAGGTTCCCATTCATGTCTCTTTGTTGTTGTTGTTTCCAACATTCCACTCAGGATTCCACGTTACATTTGATTGTTATTTCTCTCTGGTCTCCTGTCATCTGCAACAGCTTCTCCACCTTTCTTTGTCTTTCATGATTCTGACACCTGGAACAGTACTGATCTGTTATTTTGCTGCACATCCCTCAGTTTGGGCCATTTGGAATCTTCTCATGAATGAACTGAGATTATGCATCCCTGTCAAGAGTACCACAGAAATGGTGCCTCATCCTTCTAGGTGCATCAAATCATGGCCTTCATGATGCCAGAATGTATTGTTATTGGTGATATTGGTGCTGATCACCTGGTGGAAATGATCACCACTAGACTTTTCCACTATAAAGTTGCTATCCAAATGGCCAAAGATGGAAAAATTTAAGCCAAAAAATACATAATGATAGTACTGGATTGTAGTCCATAAAATAATATAAATATGAACCATGAGTTCATAGTGACACCAATAAATAATTGGTTGAGTAGATAGAGTCGATTCTCATTATTCATGGTAATTGTGTTTTATAAAGTCACTATGAACACTGAATTAGCAAATACTGACCCATTGCTCTTTGGGGAAATATAGGTTTAGGTTTCTGTGAGCTATTGCCAACTAATCAATACATAATCTTGTTTCATGTGTGTTTCTGTTTAAAAACACCTTATTTAATATTTTTTGTCGATTCATTAACATCGAACTCACCACCAGCAGTGCCGTAACTCATGCCTGAGTGAAGCTTCTCTAATGGATGTTATTTTCCCTGGCAGGCCTGTCATAGCCTTCTTGTACTTAGGAATACTAGGCAGCACATCAGCATTATGCTTGAGGGCATTTTAAACAGCAAAATGACCAACAAAAGGCACAAAAATATGAAAAATATGGCACTTAATAGACTGCAAAAAGGGCACTTGTTTACAGGATGAGAGCTGAAACAGGAAGGGCAGAGTATCACCTTGTTTGATTTAAGCTGGGAACATGCACATTGAGTTCTCAAAGTTTTTGCTGTTCTGCACACGTCTGTGAATGACCAAGAAAATGACATGAGTATTGATTTTCGGGTTCCAAATAAATTTTAGCAAGCAGGTGAATTCTCAAATATGTAATCCATGAGAATAAAGATTGACTGTGTATGGAGAACTGGCAGCTCTTTTTTTTTTGCATAGAATTTAAATTAATAAATGTGGAAAGAATGAGAGAAAACTGCCACTAGGAAACCTCCACAGTGGTAATTGTTGCAGATGGATCCACGGATGAATGCTAGACACAGTGGGCCAAGGTTAGAGGAACGAAGAGATTTGCATAGTCTCAAAGTGTCTCCCTCAAGATATTTGTTGACTACAGGGAGAAACACAGTAAATTTATGTTTATTGTAAATTTAATAAGGTGTAAGTTCTTTATTTTTTCTAGCATTTATATAGCATTAACAGATGTTCACTAGCAAATACAGATAAATAGGTGGCATGTACTCAAATTCTTGATAATAAGGGAGCCTCCATATATATTTTTTTTTATTGCACCTTCTTCTCTGGATAATCAGCTAGTGTTCAACCAAACCTGTTATTTTATGTATAATGGGAGAAAAGGCAAAGAAGTTGCTATTTTATCAAGGGTAGACTTGGGACTCTTAAGAACCACTTGCCTCTGTGAAATCATCCCAGGTAGAGCTAAGCACTTGTTCTTCAGTGTCCCGCTATGCCTATTTGAATAGCCTGGAAATATTTTCACACTATAGAGTTGGTTGTGCACATGCTCGTCTCCTGCACGTGATGTTTCCTGAGTGCAGGGGCTGCCTCTTTCATCTTTATATCTCCAATAACAAGCACATTGACTCACATGGGTGTACTCAGTAAATGTTAATTGGAAATGGGATGGCATAGATGGGCTGGAATGATACCCTGGGTCTGTTGGGCAACCCCTCTCCATATTTTTTCACAGATGCATTTTTGTTCTTGCTGTATTTCTGGCAATGTTTCTTGCTAATGCTTATCTTCTGCCAATGATGAAAACAAGCAAACCCTTTGTAGTATTTAAAGGTACATGAAAATGAAGACAGGCCTCTTTAAGTACTTTTGGTTCAAGGGAATTTTCTTATTCCATATATCTTAGTTCAGCTGTGACCTTAAGTGCTTTATTCACACACCTGCCTTTATCCTAATAACAGTGGTACTGTTGTCTCCAGAGGCAAAATAGATTGATGGCAGCATCAGTTAGAGATTTTATGAATCCGCTTAACGGAAAAAGCTTCCATTTCCAGGGTTGGTTCTGAGCATTTGTGGTTTCAGGTTAAACCAAATGTATTAGTCAGGGTAGCCAACTGATGTAACAAATAGTTCCAAAATTCCAGAGGTGTAACATACCTATTTTCTTGTGTCTGAAGTCCAATATAGGTGTTCCCAGTTGGGCAGTTTTTATTCTGGCAGAGTTTCTTGGACTCCGGCTTCTTCCATTCCATGACTCTACCTTCCACCAGGTGCTCATGGTCCTCTTTCTTCAGCTGGTACGTTTTATGGGCCAGATTGAGAAGTGGTTTCCTGACATCTGCCTACATTCCTATGGATGTAAACAGATCACATTTCCACACCTAAATGCAAGGCATGCTGGGAATGTTGTCTAACTGCATTTCCAGGTGAGAAAGAAGACATTGTTTGGTGAACAACTAGCCAGTCTCTGTCCCCACAACTCAGCCTGGCATCTCTCCTCTCAATTCTCATGTCAGTTGTTTTACTTGTTCCTCTTAAGACATTATAACACTTTCTTCATTGTATTCATTCATTAAATCCATTAACAACATGATGTGCTTCCACAGCATGCCAATTGATGGGAGTTATAAAGAAAAAAATCAGGTGCAGCGCCTACCCTTGAACTCAATCTAGTTCGACCTTGTTTTGCTGTCACTGTATTTGGAAGTCATGAACGGAAGTCATGAACTACTTATTTTTAATTCAATCATCCAAAAAGAAAATAATATGATTGTACGACTACCAGTCCCACAAATTAAGTGTCTACTTAGATGTCCAAGTTTTTCCAAAATACTTATTTGCTTCTAATTCAGTTATTCATTTTGCCTTTTTGTAGTCTTGCTGGAAACAAGTAGAGGGAGATATCTAAGATTTAAAGAAAATGTACAAGGACAAAGCTTTAAATGTTGTCCCTAAATTTAATTATTCTTGAAAATTTGGAAAAGGGTATGATTTAGTCTCAGTAGAAAATTAGAAAACAAAGAACCACTGGTGTAGATTCTAGTTATCTGTGGACATGGTACTCCTGTTAGTGTGTAAGCAATTCAAATTTAGGGAACTTATGTAACAAAATATTTTTTGCTACCCCCCAAAATTCTATCCTTATTCACCTAACTCATCAAATCTTTTAAAAATTATTTTTATAATTTCAAAAGCTTATTTGTTGTAGCAAAGGTTGAAAATATGGGTAAACAAAAAGGTAAAAATTAGAAATGTTCATCATCCTACTTCCTATAGATAAATCCTGTGATGTTGGTATGTACATTTTCAGCCTTTTTTCTGCATGTATTTGTGGGTGTGTGACTACGGTATATGTAATCTTCTACAACAATGAAATTATACTGAGCATATAGTTATAAGTTTAAAAATGTATTAACATATTTGTTTATCTATTATATATGTTTTTAAGATTATTTCATTTTAAGTATATTGAGTAAATGAATGAGTAGACTAAAAAGCAGCACCTACCAGAAATTGATATTTGCATGTAAAATGGGATAACAGAGGAGAAATACTGTAGAATTGAGGAGAATAGCTGAGGACATGTTAGTTCTGAAACCGATAGTGTAGCATGGTGGTTCATTGCTCAGACCTGGGTTTAAATTAAAAGTCAGCATCATAATCATAATTATGATACAGATAATTTTGTATAAATGAAAATAGTTATATTTGAATCAATAGTTCAAGCACTTCTTTGTGATAACACAAGTACCCATATATCCCAGCTTTGCCACTTACTAACTACAATGCTTATGGCCTAGGTTTTCTTATTCATAAATGGGCATGATACAAGTATCTGCCCCACAGGGTTGTTGGGAGGATTATTGAGCCAATTCATATAAAGTGCCTGATATATAGTGAATGTTCAGTAACTTTCAACTATTATGAAACTGCCTATGAATTTAAAAACAGTAATCTTTCTTTTAAGTAGGCTGTAAATCAGTGGTTGTAAATCAGGAGTGATTTCTTCCACCCCACTACCTGGGAAACATTTGGCAATGTCTGGAGACATTTTTGGTTGTCCCATCAGTTGGTGATAGGAAGTTCCTACTGGCATCTACTTTGTAGAGGCTAGGGATGTACTGAACATCCTACAGTGCAAGAGATGCATCCAACAGAGAATTATCATGCCTGAGATATCAGTAGTTCTGAAGTTGAGAATCCCTGCTTTAAAGAAATGTGTATTTTATGCTATCATAGATGGAGGGGAATTTCCCATCAAAGTCACACAACTAGGAAGTTACCTTTCTGGTATCAATCTACATGTTGGGAAAGATGTTAATAAGTAGCCAATTCACCTCGGTTTTTGTAGAGATCAAATTAAAGATTGCATTTAACTTTTGTAAATTTATACACTATGTAAGTGTAAGTTAGAACTAAACCTGTTTTCTTCTACATTTTCTATTTCTTTTTATTATTGCCCCACTAAGGAGACTTTTAAGACTTAAAAAAAATTGCCTCCTCTTCCCATGAAATTTTACACAACAGGTATGGTATATATCTCTTTATGCAGTTGGACAGGGTTAAGGATTGGAGGATTACAAACCCACTGTGATATCTAAGATATTTTTGCTCTCTAAGAACCAATTTTCATACCTATGGGGAAATACTCTTTGTAACAGAGGAGTGAATTCTAAAAGCATTTTTGGTTTTTTAAGAATGGTGCTTAAATTACTTATTCAATTAAAATTGGCTTAGTATCTCCTGTTCTGCAGTTTGAGATCATATTGAGAGAGCAATGGAAAAGTGAAAAATAATACTATTGATTTAAAATGCTATAGGCATTTCAAATGGACGCAATGCTCAGAGAAATGAATAGAGATTTAGTGAGTGCTGAAAATGCAAAAATAAAATCTGGTGAGGCCAGAAATAAAAGAAGTTGAAAAGGAGACGAAAGCTTTCTAGAGAGGTAGCTAATCTGAATGTAAGCTTATCATAAAAGGAAACAAAGAGCTTGAGAGGATAAAGGATGGAGGGGAAATCGTACTGGATAAGGAAGCTGAAGGAAATAGTATGAACTTTTCTTTTTTGTAGGTCAAAGTCACTACATTAACTATGTAGCTTGTTTCGGCTTTGTTTGAAAAGGAAAGATTAAACACAACTAAATCTGCAAAGCGACAGGCATGTCACGCATTGGGGAAAATTGGAAATGTACAGCCTGCAGGTTAACTACCTGGTAATCAAGCCACAAGTCTGGAAGAGAATCTTTCTATTGCGTGGCCTGTGTGTTTCTATTCCCTTTGTTCTTCACTCATCCCTCCCCCTTACTTATAAATCCTCAGCGAAGGCTCCTGTATGAATTTTCAGCCTCATTTCTTACCACATCATCTACACAGACACTGTACTCTTGTCAGCTCAGCTGCCCAAACTTCCAGCAGTTCTTGTGGGTCCCACTTCTTTACTTTTGCTTATTATTGGTACTTGATTTGGACTGCTTTCTCGTAACTTCGTTGGCTACCCTTATGCTCTGTATTCCTTTTAATTCCCTCTTCCCCACACTGACAATGAGGGGGTAAGAATGAGCCTTGCTTTACAGGTATGTTCGCAGTCAGTGCTGCATGTTACGTTCCTTGAAAGTAGAAATTTTTGTACTTGTTTTTATATCCACAAGCCTAGCCTGGCCGTGGAGCATGGTTGGTGCTTAATACATGTTCACTGAAGCAAAGGAGCTATTGTTTCCCTCCTTCTCCATGTGGGGTGTCTGCCAAGTTTATAACAATTCTCCCTTCTCTGAAAACTCAGAATTGGTGTTGGCTAGTTCTTCCTTGAACTCTTGTATCCAGTCACCCCCCAGCCAGTGTTAAATG
Organism: Theropithecus gelada; assembly: GCF_003255815.1. Classification (NCBI taxonomy): domain Eukaryota; kingdom Metazoa; phylum Chordata; class Mammalia; order Primates; family Cercopithecidae; genus Theropithecus; species Theropithecus gelada. The sequence goes on from NC_037683.1 coordinate 79,336,103, forward strand.
ATGAGGGTTGAACACCTGACCCATAGCTAGGCTACATTTCCATCCTTGAGACACTGAGGACAAACAAACCACAAGGTCAGTCCTTGTGGTTAAAATCAGAGCATATAAACACAGGAGCTATCACGGGGCCGTCTTGTGGATTGAAGTGTGGAGAAAGCTGGCCTTCCAAGATGAGACTGAAGCCACCTTACAGAGAAGAACAGATAATATGGAGAGAGAATCTGAGGGATTCCATCCTACTCCTATGTTTTGCTTGCATTTTTGCATTTGATTGCATGAGACACTCTCATATTCTTGTAATAAATTCTCTTTAGTGTCGAAGTTGGTTCAAGTTGATTTCAATGATTTGTAGCAAAAAATCTTTCACCGCTATATCACACTTACAGATTTCCCATTTCAACGAAGGAAATTACACTAGACAGAAATAATATATACGGGGGAGAGATCAAACTTACTTAAAAAATTAGAAACAGAAGTTGTTTGGGAAACTTATTTGGGGAAAATTGATGGAATAATGCTGAGGGACTCCTTGCATTGTTAGGTTTGAAGCAATGGAGAATTTTCCCTTCAAGATAAAGTAGGAACATGAAGAAAAAATAATTCATGCTTAAAAACCATAGGCAACAGCCAATGACAGAGCAAAGGACCAAATAATTAAACTAGGATCTGTCAGAAACCTAAGCATCATTTAGCCATGCTTCCTGAGCTTCAGCCCTCTTATCCAACCCACCGCCAGATCCTGTGAGCTTTCCTATCTACCATTATCTTGAGTCTCTCTCCATCCACTCTAGTCTAAGTGACCCTTATTTCTCATGAGAACTCCAGCAGTGGCCTTTCAGATGTAGATGGTGGACAGCTGCTCTTGCCACCAATGGTTCGCCACACCATGACTATAGAGTTGATCTAAAGTTCCTAACTGATCCTGTCAAGTTTTTCAGGTAATTTCAGGCTTCCTTCAGTCTTCCTCATAAAGCCCCATAAAGTTCAGCCTGTGCAGACTCATCGTGTGCCCCACTCCGCTGCTTATATATGTTCCTGATTATCAGCTTCTTTTTTTCTTTTTAGACGGTCTCTCTGTTGCCCAGGCTGGAGCGCAGTGGTGCGATCATGGCTCACTGCAGCCTTGACTTCCCAGAATCAAGCAATTTTTCCTCCTTAATTTCCTGAGTAGCTGGGACCACAGGCATATGCCACCATGCTTGGGTAATTTTTTTTTTTTTTTTTTTTGGGGAGAGATGGAGTCTCACTATCTTGCCCAGGCTAGCCTTGGACTCTTAGGCTCAAGCAATCCGCTTACCTCAGCCTCCCGAAGTGCTGAGATTATGTGCGTGAGCCACCGCACCCAGCCAACATCAACTTCTCCTCAGGCCCTTGCCTTGCCAAGCTGCCTTTGCTATGGGGCTTTTGCACATGTTGTTCCTCCTGGAACATTCTTTTCTGCCACCTTTACTCAGCTTTCCTTGGCCTCTCTGACTAGACTGATTATTCCTAGTATAGCACTGTGTACCCATCCTTTTCATCATTTGTTATTGTAGCAGTTGTACTCCCCCTTCCCCCAGTATTTGGTTGTCTGTCTATTCTACTAGACTGTAAGCTCCACAAGGGCAGGAGCTCTCTGCTTTAGCCTGTTGTTTTAGTCATCGCACCTAATAGAATGTGTAGCAGGGGATTATCAAATATTTGTTGAATAAATAAATATGCAGAAAGGTAAAAAATGTGAAAAGCAAGCAAACAGACAAGGAGGAGCCTTCAACTTTTATACTCTTTATCAAAGATTAGGTGTATAATTCAGTTGGTTCTAACTCATAGTTTTTCTTAGGTGCTAGGCTTGTCATCAACAATGCTATTAATAATGCTAAAATTCTTTTAACAAATAGGGGTATAAGGTTATCAGTAAATAAAATAAATTAGTGTTAGTAGTAGTTCTAGGTCAGTCCATAAAGGCCTGTTGAATGGATGAGGTGTCCCTAAAATAGTAGTTTTAAGCCCTAACATTTACTAAGTCCTATGACCTTTGAGAAGGATTTGGAGGCTATGAAAGGAAAGAGAATTCCAATTCCTAGCAATTTCCAGAGCTTCATGGATGAAAGATATCATCAAGCCATGTTCTGATGTCTGCAATTCTAGTAGTGAGTGTGGGGTGGGCCAGAGTGATGGGAATGGAGGAGAGCCCAGAGACCATTCAAAGGAAGAAGCTGCTCATGAGCCCTGTGATATGCTGGCTAGGATAGGTCCCTTTTCCTTTTCTTCCATATATGTCCCTTTGAAAGTACGTGTGCTTAAGTAGAAAATACTGTCCAAAGTAATTTACAGAATCAATGCTATTCCCATTAAACCATCATTGACATTCTCCACAGAATTAGAAAAAAACTATTTTAAAATTTATACAGAACCAAAAAAGAGGCTCTATAGCCAAGACAATCTTAAGGAAACAGAACAAAGCTGGCATTATGCCACCCAACTTCAAACTATACTACAGGTTACAGTAACCAAAACAGCATGGTACTAGTACAAAAACAGACACATACACCAATGGAACAAGATAGAGATCTCAGAAGTAAGACCACACATCTACGACCATCTGATTTTTGACAAACCTGACAAAAACAAGAAATGGGGAAAGAGTTCCCTATTTAACAAATGGTGCTGGGAGAACTGGCTAGCAATCTGCAGAAAATTGAAACTGGACCCCTTCCTTACACCTTATACAAAAATTAATTCAAGATGGATTAAAGACTTAAATGTAAAACTTAAAACTACAAAAACCCTAGAAGAAAGCCAAGGCAATACCACTCAGGACATAGGCACTGGCAAAGATTTTATGACAAAAACGCCAAAAGCAATTGCACCAAAAGCAAGTATTTGACAAATGGGACCTAATTAAACTAAACAGCTTCTGCACAGCAAAAGAAACTATCATCAGAGTGAACAGACATCCTACAGAATGGGAGAAAATTTTTGCAATCTGTCCATCTGACAAATGGATAATATCCAGAGTCTACAAGAAACTTAAACAAATTTACCAGAAAAAAACAACTGCATTAAAAAGTGGGCAAAGGACATGAACAGACACTACTCAAAAGAAGACTTTTCTGCCACCAACAAACATATGAAAAAAGCTCAACAACACTGATCATTAGAGAAATGCAAATCAAAACCACAGTGGGATACAATCTCGTTCCAGTCAGAATGACGATTATTAAAAGTCAAGAAACAACAGATGCGGGCGAGGTTGCAGGGAAATAGGAATGCTTTTACACTGTTGGTGGGAATGTAAATTAGTTCAACTACTGTGGAAGGCAGTGTGGCAATTCCTCAAAGATCTAGAACCAGAAACACCATTTGACCCAACAATCCCATTACCTGGTATATACTCAAAGGAATATAAATCATTCTGTTATAAAGATATATGCACATGTGTGTACACTGCAGCACTATTCACAGTAGCAAAGACATGGAATCAACCCAGTTGCCCATCAGTGATCCCATTAACCAACCCAAATGCCCATCAATGATAGACTGGATAAAGAAAACATGGTACATATACACCATGGAATACTATGGAGCCGTAAAAAGGAATGAGATCATGTCCTTTGCAGGGACGTGGATGGAGTTGGGAGCCATCATCCTCAGCAAACTAACTCAGGAACAGAAAACGAAACGCCACGTTTTCTCCCTTATAAGTGAGAGCTGAATAATGAGAACACATGGAGACAGAGAGGGGAACAACATACACCAGGGCCTACTGTGGCATGGCAGCAGGAGGGAGTGCATCAGGAAAAATAGCTACTGCATGCTGGGTTTAATACCTAGGTGATAGGTTCATGGATGCAGCAAACCACTATGGCAAATGTTTACCTATGTAAAAAACCTGCACACCCTGCACATGTATCCCAGAACTTAGGAAACAACCTCCCCCAAAAAAAATTTAAAGAAAGAAAGCACAAGTTAGGTGGAAGATTTTTCTTTTATCTAGACTATAAATGTAGCCATATTTTTGCAAGAATTTCTATATTAACATTCCATGTCAAGAGGAAGAAAAGAAAAGGAGATTCCAAGGGTAGAAGGATTGGAACAGAAGCCTTCTGAGAGCATGGGAGGAAAGGCAGTTTGAGGAGGTGATGACACACAGGGATTGCTGGAGAGAAGGGTGGATGCCCTCAGGGAATGAGAGGGAAGGAAGGGAGAAAAGAGAAAACACAGGTTATTTGCTTGGGAACGAAGGACACAGACAATTCTGCTTTCAATGACCAGATTTTCTGACAAATATTCCCAGAACATAGCTCAGTAGAAATGGCAATCGCTTCAGGCAAACCTTTCTAGAGAATATCAGTTTTATTTTAGAAAGGATAGCCTGGCTGCAAAGAGAAATCTAAGCCAGAAAACATCAAATTATGCCATGAATTATTTTCATGAAATGAGATACTGCACAGCACTCTGAAAAAAACTTTATTGTTAAAATTCCAACAAAGAGGAGCACTTGACATAAAAAGCACAGATCCTGAAGTCATGCTTATGACTTTAAATTTGTATAAACAACTTAATAACACTTGAAAATGTAACCTGTGGCCAGGCGCGGTGGCTCATGCCTGTAATCCCAGCACTTTGGGGAGCCAAGGTGGGCAGATCACTTGAGGTCAGGAGTTCGACACCAGCCTGGCCAATGTGGGGAAACCCCACCTCTACTTAAAAAAAATACAAAAATTAGCTGGGCGTGGTGGTGGGTGCCTGTAGTCCCAGCTACTCAGGAGGCTGAGGCAGGAGAATCGCTTGAACCTGGGAGGCGGAGGTTGCAGTGAGCTGAGATCGTGCCATTGCACTCCAGCCTGGGTGACAAGAGCAAAACTCCGTCTCAAAGAAAAATAATAAAAAAAGAAGAAAGTGTAACCTGTTTTTTGTATTTTAAGTGAAACTGAGGATGAGGTAATTTGTGTTTCCATAACTGGATTCTTTGAGAGCATGAAGCATTCAGGGTTAAGGCGAGAAACGTCTCAAAAAGCAACTTTTATCTCTATTTCCTAGTTCCTGCCCCTGACGCCCCTGGAGTACATATTCTGGTCTTCTGAGCACTAGATTAATATTTCTTCATGTGAATATTCTTACATTTTTCTTTTGGGCATATTCTATAAATTTAATTGGATGATGTTATTTCTACAGTAGTTTTTATAAAATTACTTTTGCCATTCTTAATTTTATACTGAAAGTGATTGCCTTTGTGTATCACAGTTCACATAAGAAAATTAAAGTTAGTGAAAAAAAATCAACAAAAAAGGTTGCCTGAAATTAAACTCACTGTTCTTTCCGAAGAGTTTTACAAATACCATCCATGCAGTAAGAAGCACAGGAATTCTGATGAGAACGCATTTTTCAAGAATTCATCTTCACCTTCCCTTTCACTCGGGAGGTGGCCTCTTATTGTGGCTATTGGATGTAACCAGTGAACCGAATACTTGAAACCAATTTGCTCGTTTGAGAAGAGGTTATTGATTCTCACAGCGTGTATATACTTGGAAAATTTCATTGTTTAACTCTGCACGTGGATGATTCTTGCCTCACGCTGCTTTAAGTCAGGCAGACTGGGTGAGGCATATGACCTCCCTTTATTGAAGTCTTCAGAGAAGACTTCAAATTTTAAAAAATTTTAAAAAAAGTTTAACAGGTCTGCATGTTACCTTGAATAAAAAGGACTATATGTGCTTCTTGGAAAAAGTCTGCTTAGGTGATTTTTTTTTAAGCATATGCTTATTTTGAGGGAGGATGTTGTTGGGAGAGAAATTTCTGTGTATTTTGTACAGAATTAAGACAAAGGCTGTAATTGATAAAACACCAAATATTGGGCACTTATATTCTTGTTTACTAAATAATAAAAGTTCCACTGAATAATTAAGATGTAACTCTTTGGATGGGTGAAGGTGAACCTCAGCTTATCTGAGGTCAGCATCTCTTCTAGGGGCTGTTGAAGAATATAGGTAAGGTGATGAAGCCATGTGTTGCTGTTTCCCTTCAGATGCTGGAAATATAGGCCCCACCCCACTTCAACCCCTCACTTCCCCAGTTTTTCTCTAGGAATATTATTATTGGCCCAGGGAAGGTTCATTTCAGCAGAAAGTCTGCCATTTTGAAGCAATTGGAGCAATTTATTAGCAAGAGGAAGTGATTTATTTTTCTCTGTCACCATTCATAAGATGATCATTATGAACAAGGTTGCTGATAAATCCTTGGCCACCAAAGAGGACTTTAATTCTGACAAGGAAAGTTTCTTAGTGCTTAATGGAGAGAGAGTTTTCTGCCCCTTACCTGTGCAGGTTCATAGTGAGAGATAGACCCTATGGGTATTTATCAACCTGAACTGGGAGTCTTCTTAATATAGAGAGTTATGTTTTAGAAATGAAACTCTTCGGGGTCTTGTTTGGGGTAATTAGTGAAGAAAAGAACCAAGTTAATATTTTTTTTTTCTCAAACATCCTGATCTTTGACTTTTATCTTTTTTTTTTTTTTAAACTGACAAGTTACTTCTCTTTCAGGCTCCAAGCTTGATATAGAAGACTATCATACCCAGAAAGGGTAACTGAAACGAAAGAAATTACTCCAGCATCAAGCTAAAGACACGCCTTAAAGGATGAGGAGGAGCAGAAATCTTACCAGCAAGGCCAGAAAGAAGCTGTGCATGAACAGGTGGCAGTATGAGCAATACTTAATTCCCTGTTGTGATTACTAGCACATGAAACTTGTGAAGCACATAGCCCCAACTAAAGGATCTTGTGTTATAATTTTTCAAAGACTGTACAGTAGGCACACCAGCCATACAAATACTAGAAATCAAGTGTTATTTCTAAAGTATCATGCACTTTGGTGATTAGCAACTTGGGGAGCCATCGGCTGAATTTCTTGAAGAAACCTCCAGGGAGTCAGCCATAACTCTAAGGGTAAGGCAGCTTTCAAGAAGTGTGATTCATCTTCTGTAAGTATTAGGGTCACCTAGTGCCACTCTAGCTCAGTCTGCAGCAGGTCACCTGGAAATGAAATTCTGAGACATAAGAACTAGCAGGAAAAATGTCCCACCTTGTTCAAAGGATGAAGTCAATTGAAAGGGATGAGGAGAACACTGGCAGAATATTTTAAATATATTAACTGATTTTCCTCTTCTGGCAGCTCCTGTTGCCTCTGCCGCCTCCCCCAAACCCATTTAGATATCATTTGTTCTATCAGGAAGAAGTTTCACCAGAGAGCAAGAAAAAAAGCCTTTTGATTTTCCAAAGTCAAGACCCTGAGGGCACTTGGCATAGAGACACTAAGCTGAACTGATGTAAGGCTTCCCACCCCTTGTAGGACCTGAAGTTTTTCAGGTGTGCTGTGAGGACAGTGTTAGAGCTAGGGGAGGAAAGGGAACTGTTAGATGCTGGTGGGGAGGAGGGAAGGGAAGGTGGAGGGGGAAGAGGAAGCAGAGACAGCTGTTAGATGCTGGTGGCTCCCTTCTCCTCTGAGAAAAAGACTCTACACCCTGCTCCCCAGAGGAGAGGGTTGTGGACAACAGAACTGAAGATGGATTGGGGTTGTCATCACCTCCAAGCAGAGCTCAAGAAGACTGCAAAATCCACAACAGAAATGGCTGAGTGGTATCCAGGGGACAGATGGTCGGAGCCAGCCTCAAAGAACTGAGTGTACCCCAGCACAGCTCACAAGTGTTAGAATGAGTCTTCTGTGCCCAAAAGTCCCACCGGAATAGTAATGAAGGACCCACAGAGCTTCCTGGTGCCCCTGTGGCCTGAAAGCAGTGCAGTAAAGTTTCCTGTGCCAACAAGGGGCTTGGCAACAGTTGAGAGAAAATGTGCCATGTCTGAAGGAGTCTCATGCTGGGGAACAGCTCAGTGGTGAAAACCCACCAGGAATAAAGTCATATCAGCCAAGGCTGGTGCTGAGATAGCATCACAAAGAGATGTGTGATGCTATCTCCACCCATTGCTCTGGTACAGTGTAAGACCCCTGGAAACCAGTGAAAAGAGTGGGGGTGCAGAATTGAGGGAAATTAGGTTCTAACACTGAAGATAGGTTCAAAATAGATAAGTGGTTACAGAAAAATAAAGTTTCACTTCTTGTACAATTGAATTTGTTGATTGAGTCCTGAACCCAAAGTAAAACCAGTCATTCAATCAATAAGTTAATTTAAAAAAAATCAGTCATACCTGACAAAACTATTTAGCTCCTCCTTTCTGGGATTTAGGAGAATTGTAACAATTCCCAATCAAGATTTGTCTTACAGCCTAATACAAATCTTGACTATTGCTGTGTAGTTAGTTTATGTGCAGCCCCAGGCTCGTGGGTGTAGCTCAGTCTGCATTGCTTAGTAAGTGCTGATATGTGGCTGGCACTCTTCTAGGAACTTCTACCATTTTTCCTCATTTAATCCTTTAAATAGTATCTGTGAGACCAGATATTATTCCCACTTTACTGATAAGTAAACGAAGACTCAACAAAGTGAAATCTGAGAGAATTCTAATAATTGTCAAACATTTCCTTTGTGAAAGTTGGTTCCACATTTTGGTGGGTAATGCCCAGCACTTCCTTCCTTCTTTTCCAACAGTCTCTTCTTTTCCTGTGCATTCTTCACAGGCCCTGTCCCACCTCTGTGCCTTTGCTCCAAAGCCCCTACTTCAGATACTGCTCCTCTTCCTGTCCTTTTGACATCTTCCCCAGTTTCTAAGGTGCAATTTCAATTTTGTCTGTTCCCTGACAGTTTTCCAAACCTCTCAGCTATTATTATCTTATCCATCCTCATGCTCCTTCAGCACCTCACGCATCCATGATAGCCCTTTATCAAGTCACCTTTGTATTGCAGGTTTTTGGTCACGATAGTGTCAGCCGCTAATTTGTAAACCCCAGAAGAGCTCCATCTTGTGCAGCCCCAGCACCTACAATGAATGTAGCATCCTAGGCTGGCAGGTATTTTGGTGCCTATTACATAATAAAGCCTTAACACATATTTTTCAAACTAAATTAACTTAAAATTCTAAAACACATAGTTAGTGAAACATGAGACAGATGCTTACAAGAATGTTTAATTGGCAATGTCTCTGAATTCCTCACAATTTTCTTCTTTACCCCTAACTTATTTCAATTTTTTTCAAACATACAAACAGTTTAAAGACTCATTCATTGAACACCCGTGTAATGACCGCATAGCTTCTATAATATGCCCTCTATTATATTTATGTTATGATATCTGTCCATCTACTTATCCTGCTATCCATCGATCAATATGTATTTTTTCCTCACTGCCTTTCAAATACATCCAACATATGAGAGACCTTTGACTTTGGAATCAGATCTCAGATTAATTCCTGGATTCAGCACTTACTTGTTTTGTAACCTTGGGGGTGTTGCTTAACTTGAGTCTGTTTTCTCTTTGTAAAATGGGGGTGAACAATGATGTCTACATAGGTTGTGGTGAGGAATAGATGAGACTGTATATAAAGGGCCTGGCACATAGTGTTTGTCCAAAATAAAAGGACAGCATAAATATTTGAACCATCAGCACCAATTTGCAATGATTTGTGCTTTTGGTGTTCTTGCTTCCAGCGTCTACTTTAGGCTCAGAAGGAAAAGAAGTTTACAGGAGACAATCACTCTTATACTCTTCCATGGTCACAAACAAGAGGTCCCTGGATCTATAGGTGAGCAAGAGGTGATCTGGGATTTGGAGTCGGTACTGCATTCTGAATTCCGTGGCACAATTAAAAGGCAATAGAGCTAACAGTAGAATCACCAATTATCTGCTTTACCCAGGCAACATGGGGGATCTTAATATCTATCTAAAATTCAGAAGAACTTTTGCCAAAAATGGAGATGATCAGGAGAGGACGTCAGAGCTCTGCCATAGCCATAACCTGCCTTCTGAGCCCTTGGGTGCAGGGATTTGAATTTTTTCCAAGTGTAAGCCCTCATTAGTGGCACTCTCCACTCTAAAGCTATAGGATATCCCCAATTCGTGAAACTGTTTCTTAATTATCTGTAGGTCATCTTGCCCCTGAAATGGACCTGGAAAGCTATGGCTGGAGAACGGAGGAAAAGATCACTTTCTCTGTTTCTTCAGACCAGGCATCAGTTGGGATGTTGGGATGTCGATAAAAGGAAATCTCATCCTTTGTTTTCTGCCTATGCTCTCACCATACCCATTCCCTACCCATTCCCATGTCTGGTCGTCATAGCGTCCATCACAGCCCTTAACTGAATCACATTGAATACAGGATGGTGTGAATATCATGGTTTGAATACAAGCATGGTCCGTCCATGTGGATTGTTTTTTGCAGCCCACTTAGACTTAAGCCCTCTTAATTTCAAATTTATGTTTGTATGTGCCAATAGAGCTGTCCCTAGATGAACTGGAAAATGCCTGATTTCTTTCTCTTCCTGAGGGTTTGCAACTTAGATGACATGTCACATTAATCTGTGGAACTTTTTGAAAGATATAAATGCCTGCTTCTTTGAAAGCCTCATCCTTCATTCCAAGAGTCAGAGTGAGTGGGTCTTATGTTATCCCACTGCAGTCTACATTTTAAGTATCTCCACAAATTATTTTTTTTTTCCACAGCCTTGGCTAAGAGCTGCCTCTTTACCGTAAAGCTGTATAGCTCTTCTTTAAAACAGTGAGAGATGAAGTGTGTCTTCTTTTGAGATGCAAAATCTTGGTTGACCTTTTCATTTTTGTTTTGTTTTCTACTAGTTGATGACCATAAAATGGAAACTAGCTGAAATGAAAGAATTAGGAATATTATCAAAGTAGAGTAGGTTGTACATAAAATGGAAATAAGGACAACCCAGTAGAGCATTTGAGAAGATGCTCAGCTAAAGTGAAAAGGAACTAATAAAGGTTGTCCCAGTCAGCTAGGAAAGCAGTGCTCAGATTATCAGGTAAGGGTATCACCTAAGACAAGAAGGCAGATATGCAAAAGGAGTTATTGTATTTTGTCAAATCTAATACAATCATATTTTACATTTTAACATCCCAGACATCTGTTGGCCTGGTGGCATTGAGATGTCACATCATTGCCCATGCAGTATAAATTTTGTTGTTAGTCACAATGGCATAACTGGTCAACTTCAACCCCTCAAAGTTTCAGTCAACAAACTAAGAAAAAGTAAATCCTGATTTACTGGAAAAAAAGTAAATCTACTGTTGTCGTCTGCTGGTTAGATTTTTAAAAAAGTAAACATCAATGCTTCTAGATCAAGTGTTAGTGCTTGGAAGAAGATTCAAAGATAATATTAGAGTGTTTTGTAAATAAGTGTTGCATTCTCAATGCTCTTGATGACATGGATACCAATATCATACAAAAAATGGGAACAAAGGTGCCATTTCTGAGTTGAAAAGTGACTCAGAGGAGTTGGATACTCTACTTGTGAAGACATTTGGAATAGAGTTTAATTGGCAGCATTTTATTCTGTCTTACTGGTACATAATAGTGGTGCATCTTACAACCACTGGTGTCTTAGGTTCAGTATAACATGATATTTGTGTTGGTCTTTACAGAGAAGAATATTGAAGAAGATTCTGAAGTCCAGATAGTTCCCTGAAAAAGGCATATGTGAAACTATAGGAGCCCAGTGAATCATAAACCTGTAGGTGTCTAACTTCCATAAAGTCCAGCTATCAAGATCTTAAAAAGAGAGAGGAACCACCATATATTTAGACAATGAAATAACATTTTTTTTTTTTTGAGACGGAGTCTTGCTCTGTCGCCCAGGCTGGAGTGCAGTGGCCGGATCTCAGCTCACTGCAAGCTCCGCCTCCCGGGTTCACGCCATTCTCCTGCCTCAGCCTCCGGAGTAGCTGGGACTACAGGCGCCCACCACCTCGCCCGGCTAGTTTTTTTTTTGTATTTTTTTTTTTTTAGTAGAGACGGGGTTTCACCGTGTTCGCCAGGATGGTCTCGATCTCCTGACCTCGTGATCCGCCCGTCTCGGCCTCCCAAAGTGCTGGGATTACAGGCTTGAGCCACCGCGCCCGGCCCGAAATAACATTTTTAAAAGAAAAATGGCTGGGTTTCATTAAGAAAGAATTATTTTATTGGATTTTTTTGAAGAAGTTAGTAGGTATGTGAACAAGAACTGATGGTGGCAGCTAGGCTGATGTTCAAAAAGTCTTTCACAGGGTCCATTCTGGAAACAGTTAGAACAATAACAGAAAATAGTCATCACTGAATTGGAATTGGGGTGGGGGTGCAGTTTGGAGATTTGGTGTCTTGTAAGCACTCCAAATTTGTTTTATAAAATTGTAACATCTAGGGTTGGAGATTGGCTTTTCACTCCCTTCCTCTTGGGCTGGCCTGAGAAGCTGTAATTTTCTCTATACTTTAAGACCCATAATTCACAAGCCCCATCCCTCCTCCATTTGTTGCCTTTAAATATCTCAAAAAAAAAAAAAAAAAAAAAAAACTTTCTTATAAACCTCAGGTTACTCTTCTCCAGGCTGAACACCCCTTTAATTTTATCATAGTCTGTTTCTTTGAGAACCTTCCTTTCCTTGAGCCTCTCATCCAAATATCCTCCAATTTGTCTACATCTTTTATAACTAGCTAACATAGGTCCTCTGTGTCCAGGGATCTTAGTTTATGGCTATTTTCTGAGCTTAATTATTACTAGCAACTCCTTCATTCTCAAAAGTGTTCTTATTAGAATATCATTTTTGGTAAACCTACCTAAAACTGAACAGAATGTAATATCTAAGAGTGAGCTGACTAGCAAAAGTGAGGGCAGAGCTCTCACCATCCCAAGCCTTGGTACACTACAGGTGCAGCCAAACAGATGCGTTAGGGACTTGGCCTGTACATCACACCACTGTCTCATATAAGCTTGTCTCGTGTAAGTGCAGTTCTCAAGTCTTCTTGGTCCATATGTCACACCATTGTCTCATATAAGCTTGTCTCGTGTAAATGCAGTTCTCAAGTCTTTTCCACCCTTGCTGCCACGAAGCCACATCTTCCCTATCTAGTACTTGTGCTGGTGGTTTTTTGGCATTTGTTCCTACTAAATTTCATGACATTATGATTCAACCCATTATCCAGTCTGTCAAGAACTTTGTCATCCAAAATGCTGGCTTCTCCCTTCCAAATTCCTGTTACCTGAAGATATAATCTTGCTTTTCTATATCATTACCCAAATTATTGATTTAAAAATACTGCATAGGGCCAGGCTCAGTGGCTCATGCCTATAATACCAGCACTTTGGGAGGCCATGTGGGAGGATCACGAGGTCAGGAGCTCGAGACCAGCTTGGCCAACATGGTGAAACCCCATCTCTATTAATTTTTGTGTCTTATTAAAGATACAAAAAATTAGCCAGGCCTGATGGCGTGTGCCTGTAATCTCAGCTACTGGGGAGGCCGAGGCAGGAGAATCGCTTGAACCTGGGAGATGGAGGTTGCAGTGAGCTGAGATCATACCATTGCATTCCAGCTTGGGTGACAGGGAGAGACTTTGTCTCAAAAAGAAAAGAAAAGAGAAAAAGAAAGAAAGGAATAGCCCTGTGGCACTTTGCGTCTTTCCAGTTTGACCTTGTTGGGGCCAAAGGGAAGCTTCCCCCTTGCCCTCAGAGGGTGCACTGAAAAATCAACTTATGGTAAGGCAGATTAATAAGAGAAAAGGCATACAAATATATTTAACCATGCACACAGGGAGAATCAGAGTGATTTCCCAATATCCCAATGAGGCCCAAACACTTATATAACCTTTTAGAGGCGAGGCAGAACATGGAGAATATAGGTAATTCTGTTGAAGGGCATTAAATGATTACCAGGAAAAATGAATGAAGATTTGGGAGAATTAGTGGATTGCAGAGCAGGTGGGTGGTGAACAGTGATTGACTTGTGGTTCTCTTTGGAAGTTGAATGAACCTGAGAGACAGACATTGTTTTGTAAAAAGGCTGGGCCTGGTCCGGTTACCTTCTTCCTCTCCCTTCTTGAAATAGATGATAAGATTATAAGGAAAGAAAGGAAAAGCAATTGTTCATCTTGGTGATTCCATCTAATCCTTATGAAGAAGGGGAAAAGTCTCTTCCAAGGCCTATTGATTTCAAAGGGTTTCCAATTCAAAACATTCATTATATCAGGGAGCCCTATTTTGGGGTGAAACTCTCTGTGCTCCTTCAATGTCTATTCACATCTTGGGGATCATTTAACATCACAAGCTTACTTAATTGTAGTATCATTAAGGCTATGTATTTCTGGGTTTTGCATGAAAATGACTTGAGAGACCTTTGCAAATGCCTTTTAAAACTTCGAATGTCTAATGTAGAATGCCTTTTCCTAATCTATGCATCTAAATAAATAAATTTATAAATAAATATATAATGAAAGAAAGAAAAAGGATAACAAAACTGAGATGAGTCTAATATGATTATTTAGTGAGGGCGTATGGGGGCCTTGGAAATATAATGACTGGCACTTAGGTCAGTGCTCAACTAATATTTCTTGATCCAAACATAATTTTTCATTGACAAATGAGCAGAAGATCTCGCTTATGACTCTTGCTATGAACAAAAGCCTATTTCTTTACACCTGTCAAGGACATCTGCTTTGGGAAGTCCCAAACACAGCTTAGGTCCACACCAGAGTATGAATTGACTATTTGCTAATCATGTAAATATTATTGCTGAAACGAAAACATGATTGAGGCTGGAAGTGTGAACCAAATGCAGAAAGTGCCAGCTCTTTAACGTAAGCAGTTAATTAGGCATCATCTTTAAGTCTGGTGATCGGTCCCAGGGTGTTAATCAAATCAAATATCACCAGCTGCTGAGAGAATAGGCTCTTTCAGGAAGTATTAGCAATACTAAGCAGGAGAGAGAAGTGGCATTAAAATGGGTTTTCTGAGGCTCCAGTAGCTAAGGACACCTATAGAAGAATTGTGGGAAACTGTTACGTAGGCATATCCATAACAGGTCAGACAAGCACTATCTTGGGTCAATTGAAATGGTGAGAAAAGCCTAGATTTGGATACCAGACAGAGCTGAGTTGAACTCCTGCTTCTGCTTTTTCTAGCTTTGAGAAAATCACAGTTAGTTCTCTACAGATTCACAGGAACAGATCATAATGTTTGGGATTATATGAGTTGCTGGTGAGATACCTAAAAGCAGCAAAATAATTAGCACCATCCCTGAAACCATCCTATGGGATCCATGACAAACTTGCACCCATTGGAAAAACCTTAGGTTCGCCCCTTTATCTCTGGCCCATTGTTAATTGCAGAAGCAAAAGGTTTATAAGAGCAGCACAGGTGTTTGAGCTATGTGTATTTTCCTCTAGGGGACTTGGTGCTATCAGAGGAGGTTATCATATTGGAAAACAAATTTTTTAAAAAGTAGAAGTCATAAAGTTGAAGAATTCAGTGACTTTTCCAGGGGAAGAAGTACCTGATTTATGAGCAGTCTGTTATATATGAACTGTTTTATAGAAATGATGTAACTGATTTTTAATAAACATTCCAAGTGTTACACAGAAAGTTTTGATGCTTCCAACTGGCCAATGAGGTAAGCAATTGAAGTGAGTTTCAGATATTTACCTGTATCTAAACTGGAGTAAACCTAAAGTAAAGCTTTGTAAATTCTGAGTAGAGAGTAACAGAGTACTTTTAAGACTTGGGTTCGAGTCGGGTGTGGTGGCTCACCCCTGTAATCCAAGCACTTTGGGAGGCCGAGGACGGTGGACTGAGGTCAGGAGTTCGAGACCAGCCTGGCCAACATGGTGAAACTCCGTCTCTACTAAAAATACAAAAATTAGCTGGGCATGGTGGCACACACCTATAATTCCAGCTACTTGGGAGGCTGAGGCAGGAGAATCGCTTGAACCTGGGAGGCAGAAGTTGCAGTGAGCCAAGATGGTACCATTGTACTCTGGCCTGGGTGACAAGAATGAAACTCCATCAAAAGAAGAAAGAAAGAGAGAGAGAGAGAGAGAGAGAGAGAGAAGACTTGGTTTCTAGAGTCACACTACCTAGCTTGGGATCCTGGCTCCATTATTCATCAGTTGTGTGATCTGGGAACAAGCTACTTCTCTTGCCTCCATTTCTTCATTCATTTAATAGGAATAATTACTTCATAGGATAATCTGCATGATTAAATAAAATAATCTTTATAAACCTCATCACAGGGAATGATAAACATTCAGAACATTCCAGAAACGAATGGATTGATAAGCAACATTTTTTTTCTAATTAGTTCTACGTATTTTCCTTTTAATTTCCACATCAGTATCACGAGCTTCGAACCTGAGTACCCACTCAGTACCCGAGTGCCTAGGGATTGGGAACCATTTTCATTAGTAGCTTACTCTGAAAAACAGCATTCATTTTTGGTAAGGTGTTTTTAGGCATCAACATGATATTATATTTAAGAGCAATAATTACAGTGTCAGACTTCTGAGTTCAAATCCTCACTTACTGGCACCTTAAAAAGGTGTTTAACCTCTTTGGGCCTTGGTGCCCTATCTGTAAAATGGGTATTCTGTGTAGTTTAAATGAGTTAATAGATATGAAGTGCTCACAGCAGTGCCAGGCACATAGAAAGTATTCAGTGCTTCATGGTCGTTGACTTGCACTGTTAATCAAGCACTTCCCAGAAAAGAAAATGAAGTTAAGAGGTGATATCATGAAGCATTTTTCTTCATCCTGTAAATAATATACCGAGCTTTGAATCTTATAACATTCAAGCTGAAATGCTGAAGGATACCTATGCCAGAATTTGTTTTACATAGTGAAACATTAAAGACAAAGTGAGGGTCTATTCACGTAGAAATAACAAATACGTGGCATACATACCAACACCCCACAGCAGGACTGTGGCAGACATTACTAATCCATCTTGGCTTTCTTGCCTACTGAGTTTATACTCAGCTTCTGAATTTTTCTCAA
Source organism: Theropithecus gelada (assembly GCF_003255815.1). NCBI lineage: Eukaryota > Metazoa > Chordata > Mammalia > Primates > Cercopithecidae > Theropithecus > Theropithecus gelada. Next base: position 79,353,005 of record NC_037683.1, read on the forward strand.
CACAATATTCTGGGCAACCGTTGTCAATTTGATTGGTATTATGTGAAATAAAACTTACTTTCCATCTTTGTTCCGGTATCATCTCTTTAAAGGTGTTATTTTCCCTGAAGGATAAAAAATGTACAGGTTTTCAAGTAAAACCCCTCTATTGAAGTCCCAATCAAACTCCTTTTTTGTTTTTTTTTGTTTTGTTTTTTTTTGAGACAGAGTCTTGCTCTGTCGCCCAGGCTGGAGGGCAGTGGTGCGATCTCTGCTCACTGCAATCTCCGCCTCCCAGGTTCACATGATTCTCCTGCCTCAGGCTCCCGAGTAGCTGGGATTACAGGTGTCAGCCACCATGCCTAGCCAATTTTTGTAGTTTTAGTAGAGATGGGGTTTCACCATGTTGACCAGGCTGGTCTCGAACTCCTGACCTCAAGTGATCCAACCGTGTCAGCCTCCCAAAGTGCTGGGATTACAGGCATGAGCCACAGCCTCCCAAGTGATCCAACCGTGTCAGCCTCCCAAAGTGCTGGGATTACAGGCATGAGCCACAGCGCCCAGCTTCAATCAAACTTTTAAATGATGCAAGATAATCATCCCTCATATCCTTAAGCAGGGTGAGTTATATAAAAGAGACAAAAAAAGTTGACTGGCAGTACCCATAATCTATTTTTTGGGCTTCTTCAGAAGATGCTGCTAAGACAGATGACATTGATAGCTGCAATTAAAAAAAAATTGCTAGAGTCTAAAGAAATCATTTGGAATGTGGTTTCCTTAGTTGTTGACTCAGTGAATAATTTTCTGGAAAGACAGCCAGGTTATACTATCTAGCAGATCATACAGCTGAGCATCTTTCATTTTATCTTGAGAGAAAGATACAAATGGCTAAATGTGAAAATTGTTTCTACATGTTGATTAGTTGGTACCCATTTAACTCTAGACTCTATAGTATCTTTTTATTTATTTATTCATTTTTGAGGCAGTCTCACTCTGTTGCCCAGGCTGGAGTGCAGTGGCATGATCTTGGTTCACTGCAACCTCTGCCTCCTGGGTTAAAGTGATTTTCCTGCTTCCGCTGCCCGAGTAGCTGGGATTACAAGCTTTTGCCACCACACCCTGCTAATTTTTGTGTTTTTATAGAGATGGGGTTTCACTATGGTGGCCAGGCTGGTCTCAAACTCCTGACCTCAAGTGATCTACCCACCTTGGCCTCCCAAAGTCCCGAGATTACAGGTGTGATCTATAGTATCTTATAATTACAGCATTGTTACTTATATCATCATCATGTGACCTAGTTCTTCAATAAAGTATAGTTATGCTTGCTATGCACCGTTTAAGAAAACAAAATATGTACTCACCATAGAAAAAGTTTCATCTCTGACAAATCAATGGAAAATGGGCAAAGATAATGAAGAGTTAAACTTCAGAGAAGATAAAATACAAAAAGCTAGCAAGACTCCAAAGAGATGTTCAAACTTAGTTGACAAAAAAATGTAAAATAAACAATGAGATACTCCTTTACATGTATTAAACTGGCAAAAATTAGGAAGCTGGATAATGCCAAGTGTTAACAGGGATGTGGGGCCATCAGAATACTTACACACTGCTAATGGGATTGTAGACTGACTGGTGTAGAAATTCTGCAGAGGACTCTAGTGGTAAGGGCAGATAGATCTATGTATACTTTCTGACCTAGCCAGCCAAATCCATTTCTGCATATGTATATCACAAAATGTGTTAGTCTGTTCTCATGCTGCTGATAAAGATATACCCAAGACTGGATAATTTATAAAGAAAATAAATTTAATGGATTCACACTTCCACATGGCTGGGGAGGCCTCACAATCATGGCGGGAGGTGAAGGAGGAGCAAAGGTGTGTCTTACATGGTAGCAGGCAAGAGAACATGTGCAAGGGAACTGCCCTTTATGAAACCATCAGATCTCGTGAGACTTATTCACTATCACAAGAACATGGAAAAACCTTATTCACTATCATGAGAGCATGGGAAAACCTGCCCTCATGATTCAATTACCTCCCACTGGGTGCCTCCCATGACACATGGCGATTATGGAAACTACAATTCAAGATGAGATTTGGGTGGGGACGCAGCCAAACCATATCACAAAAAAATTATCCAAGAGTTTCTAAGGGCCCTATAGGAATAGGGTGATGAGACATCCTAACTTGCCTGGGATAGTCATAGTGTACAACTGCTGTCCTAGTGTAATTATTAATATCACCCTTCCATTCTCAAAAATGTTCTCCCTGTGATTAAGGCTGGTCATCACAGGATATTCTTGGTGATGGGGAACTAGAGGCAATTTGGGGAGTGGAGAGGCAAAATGCATTCGATTCACACTATTCAGCAGAAAGCTGGATGAAGAAAGAAATAGGTTGAGGTAGATAACAATGACATTTGCACATAGTTAAGGCCCATACTTATATAAAACTGTGTGTTTATAAGAATACTTATTAACAAAGGACATAGTTGGAATGATTACCTTGGGGCAGTAGAGGAATTAGAGTGGGATAAAGGAAAAATAAATAAAATGAGAGAGATCTTGTTGGACCAAAGATTATAATAAACCATTGAGAAGGGTGATTAACTCAGCTTCAGTACCTGAATTCAAAAAGTAAGGGTTCCACCAAAATAGATGAAAGAAGATAATTTAAAAAAAATTTTTTTTAAAACAAACTCTGGCTTCTCTTGTGAAGTTGGTATTTATATATTTATTTATTCTCTTTGATGTTCCAAAGATATTTAAGGCTGTTTAATAAGTATCTTAAATAGAAAAATATAAATATAAAAATATTTGAATGAGGAAGCAGAACAGATTATATATAGAAATAAGAAAGATAAGGCAAAGCCAGCACAAGGTTAACATCTAAAATTCACACCAAAAGGTCCTGTCAATCAGCTATAAATGGGTCTCAGGTTTGGTGCTAAGTTGTCCAGCAGGAAATGCAAAGAAGGTGATGCCCTCATGTCCATGATCCTCGTTGTCTGCAATAAGAGTTACCACAAAACCATTCTAAGTACTAGAAAGCAGTGTGCATTTCCCATTCTGAGATCAGAGAGAAATTTTTCCCTTGGGCTGTTATAAGGAGGGCACTGTGTAATGAAATAGCGACCTAGAAAACTAATTTCTACAGAATGACTCATTCCAAAGCAATATGGAAAACCAAAATGTTAATTTATTCTAATAGAGTTTGGGCTCCTTGAATTTCCACAAAATAACCAACTTTCAGTTTCAAATTAGTTCAACAAACATTCCTAGGTGTGCAATAAAGCTGTGACCCACAGAGATTGGGCTCTTGCATTTGACTGGGCCAGAAATTCCTGATCATAGTCATAATGAATGAAAAAAAGAAGAAGGATTGTATTTCCAGATTCCAAGAGTGCCACTGTCTTTATACTCCTGAGGAGGTAGGTGGTAGTTAAGGAGAGAATGTCTCCTCCTTTCTTCCTGAAACAATTTCAGTAGCCATAACTGACTAAAAAGCAAACATAGTCATTGATATAGAGATCACAGAAAGTAAATCTACTATGTGAAAACTGGTGTCACCGTAAGAGTAAAACCAGCAAAAAGCGATGCATAATAGAAAAGTTTAGTGGCAGACATCTGCAAAAGGAATCCACCCTGAGAGATTATCTCCAAAGGGACATGTAAGGGGTGTGTGTGTGTGTGTGTGTGTGTGTGTGTGTGTGTGTGTGAGAGAGAGAGAGAGAGAGAGAGAGAGAGAGAGATTGAGAGAGAAAGCATGAGTCTGGTATTCTGGTACATTCCAGTTTTGGAGCTAGGGTGCTCATTAAGTTCTTTTGATGGTTGGTTGAAATAATCCCTGAGCATCATTCAATTATATTTGATTTTGTGTTCATCAAGCAACCTCTGCTTATTAATTCAGTTTCCAAGAGCTTGAGAATGGGAAGTGTGATAGATTGATGCCTAAATAGCTGTAACTATTTCCCTTCCTGTATATAGGCCCACATGCAATATGACTTTGCAACTCATCCCATCAGAGGGTAGAAACTATTTATTCACCCTCTTGAACCTGGGCTGGCTTGCAATTTGTTTTGGCCAATAGAATGTGGCGGAAGTCATGGTGTTACCAGAAAGGGTTCCCAATCCAGACTCGTGCAAGAAAGAATTTGAGGTGAGTTCATAAAATGAAAGTAAGTCTATTAGGAAAGAAAAGAATGGCTACTTTATAGGCAGAGCAGTGGCATGGGCTGCTTGACTGAGTAAATTTATGGTTATTTCTTGATTATATGCTAAACAAGGAATGGATTATTCATGAGTTTTCCAAGAAAGGGGCAGACAATTCCTGGAAATGAGGGTTTCTCCCCCTTTTAGACTATACAGGGTAACTCAGACATCTCATGGCATTTGTAAACTGTCATGGCATTAATGGGAGTGTCTTTTAGCATGCTAATACATTATAATTAATGTGTAATGAGCAGTGAGGATGACCAGAGGTCACTTTCATCCCCATCTTGGTTTTGGTGGGTTTTTGCTGGAATCTTCACCACATCCTGTTTTATCAGCAGGGTCTTTATGACCTGCATCTTGTGGTACCAATCCTGCCAACCTTCTATAGCATCCTTTGACTAAGAATTCCTAACCTCCTGGGAATGAAACCCAGCAGGTCTCATCCTCACTTTACCTGGCCCCTATTCAAGATGGAGTAACTAACAATAATGTGTCAGTTCTAAGCCTAGGCGTCAAGAGGCCTTGAATGCTTAACTCTCTCTCTCTCTCTCTGAACAACCTGCATAACCACCATGGGGTCATACTCAGGCCAACCTGTTCAGTGATGAGAAATGAGGCCTATTGACTCCTGTTACTCTGATTGATGACCAGGCAACACCAGACACATGTGTGGGGCCTTCTTTGATCAGCCAGCCTGTAGTCCAACCACTGGCTGACCATAAAGGCCTTAGAAAGCCCAGGAGAGATTAACTGAACCTGGCCCAGAATGTCAAAATTTTCCAGCTGATCTTAGATACGTGAGAAAAAAACAAATGATGCCTTGTTTGAAGTCTCTGATTTGCATCCATTGAAGTACAAAAAAAGTCTCTGAGTTTTGCATGGCTGTTACACAGCAAGAGCTAACTGCTATTAGGATGGTATCCTGATGTGAGTGTAATGACTAATAGAAAATTCTGTGCGATTAAAATAAAAACAAAAATATTATAAATTGAAAACAAAAACCTGAGCATTTTAGTATGTGTTTTAGGATCTTATAAGTCAGCTAGCATGAAAGTTTTGGAGAACATGAGTAGCTCTGAAGAGGTGGACAAAGTTAAATTTCTGGCTTTCAAGATGTACGATCAGACCCTAGACAAATGACTTTCAAATCACCCCACCTGGAATTCCCAGCATGAGTATGAGGGGAATGCCATTCAGCTCTATTGTGAATAAAATGTCATAAAATTTAAGTCACCGATTCCCCATTTCCTCTTAGTTTACATGACAGAGGGTTGTTTTCTCTTAGAGTATCTTTAATTACTCCTCCATTGCTTCGTGCCTGCTAGCTGCTGTGAGTTCTCTAACAGTTCCTTTCTTAGAGCTGCATCTCCCACTCTATTGGTCTATGTCTCATCACCTTGCCTCAGGGAAATGAAGACGGGTTATGCACAAAAGTACCTGTCATAAGGGAGGCTGGGGAACAGCAACTTTTAACTGGGTTCTTCTGTGCTTTCTGTGACCAGTTCTGACCTCCTGATATTTTCGTTTGAGTTTTGCCTTCAGTTTTGTTGTGAGGAATTTGTCTGGGCTTAATGCTTGTGGCTGAGGGAAAGGCACAGGTGGGCCTGGTGCCGCTGTCCTGTAAGAAGCCAGCATCTCTTATGCTGTGGCTAAGTCTCATTACGGCCATTGCTGCTGGGCAGGCAGATGATTTGAAAGCAGAATGGAGGCCTCTGGGATTCACTAATGACAGCTGGGGAGTCGTGACAGGAGTTTACCCTCTTGGGGCATGATTGTGAAAGTGTGCCTGCCTGTGTCCTGCAAGTAATGACAGATTTCTTTCCTCTCATAAATGCTTAGAACCAGAATTCTTGGGATATCCATACAGGAAAATAAGCAGAATTTAAGATTCAGTTTATAAAATGTATAGAATCCCCAGTGAGAATTCCAAAAGTGGGGAGGGAGAGAGAGAAGGAGAGGAGCAAGGGCTGAAAAGTTACCTATTGGTTACTGTATTCGCTACTTGGGCGATCATTAGAAACCCAAATGTCAGCATCACACAATATACTCATGTAACAAACCCCCTAAATCTAAAATAGAAAATAAAATTTAAAAAATAAAAATTTAAAAATAAAAAAGCGAAAATAAATTGCTGAAAATTTTATTAGTGTACTTTGCAACCAAAGTTGAACGTTTTATGTATCCAAAATTTTATCATTTCAATAGGTAATGCATTTTAAAATTAAAAATGAAAAAATAAGATCTATAGAAACTTTGGGGATATTTTTGTAACCCCACACTCTTTTTCCTTTTCAGAAATGAAAGAATCAGAGCATTACAACAGAATGAATCCTGGAATGGGAATGGATTTGTGGCACAGTTGGGAAGCATCCTGGCCACGCCATGTTAAAGGTATGCCTTATGGCAAGTTATTTAGCTTTTCTGAGATTTTGTGAAGTGAGAATGGTATTAAATTTGTCACAGGTTTAAGTAATTTAAATGTATGTAATTCCTAGCATGAAACCTGGAGCAACTAACTTGATAAATGCTAGTTCTCTTTTTGCCTTTTCTGACTTTTTGTTTTATTGTTGTTTGCTTGCTTGTAAATATAATTTTTTACTCCGTAAAACAAAGGAAGAGTTTTTAGAAAGCAAGATGGCATTTATAGAAAAATCTTTAAACTTCACTTTTTACTTAATAATTTTCTTTATGTAAATGTGTGCTAAAATAATGGTTCAAATAAAAAAGTACAGAGTTATAGCAATCCATCATTGCTTCAGATATGTCCTTCCTGATCATTCTGCTGCTTGCCTTATTTTAAAAAGCACATACTTTCTTCACCCTTATTTTTAAAAATCACTTGTGCTATTTGCTTCTTATTCTCCTATTAATGTTTTCATGTAGTCAGATTATTCTCTTCCTCAAATCATTAATAAAAATAGACCAGTTAAGTCTCCTGGGCTTAACATGAATCACTCCCTTCTAAAAAAAAAAAGTCAAACAGCCTTATTTCTTTAATCTATGCAGTCATTTTCTAGGAGAAGCAAAATGCTGGATTATAACTCATTTTGTGTGTTCCTGCATCTATGGAGAGATATTTTATAGTAATAATTATGCCAATCTTTCATAATATTTGGTCAAAGCAGAGTACACTAAGAAAACAGTCAAGAAAGCACTCAAAGTAGAGGAAAGAGAACTTGTCTTGACTGGTCAGTTGCTACATGCTCATCCTTATATTGGGTTCTTCCAAAATGTTGCTTTGACAAAACACCCTGAGTAAGCCTTTTAATCTTCCATTTTCTGAACATGAAACTAAAGCCCCAACATTTCAAATGACTTGAAATACAGACCATGAATTTGAACAAAGGGCTTCTTGACTTTAAAATCTATGTTCTTATTTCTATTCCTAGTTGCCTCCAAGGCAGTGATTCTTACCCTTGGCTACACACTGGAATCATCTGGGAAGCTGGAAAAAAAAAAAAAAAACAATGCCCAGGACCTGGGCAAGATGGCTGAATAAGAACAGCTCTGGTCTGCAGCTCCCAGCAAGATCAACACAGAAGGTAAGTAATTTCTGCATTTCCAACTGAGGTACCTGGATTTTCTCATTGGGACTGGTTAGACAGTGGGGGCAGCCCACAGAGGGCGAGCAGAAGCAGGGTGGGGTATCACCTTACCCAGGAAGCGAAAGGGGTTGGGGAACTCCTTCCCCTCACTAAGGGAAGCCGTGAAAGACTGTGCCATGATGAATGGTACATTCTGGCCCAGATACTATGCTTTTCCCATAGTCTTTGCAACCCGCAGACCAGAGATTCCCTCGGGTGCCTACACCACCTGGGCCCTGCCTGGGTTTCAAGCACAAAACTGGGTGGCTATTTGGGCAGAAACCGAGCTAGTTGAAGGATGTTTTTCTTATACCCCAGTGGCACCTGGAACACCAGTGAGACAGAAGCGTTTGCTCCCCCGGAAAGGGGGCTGAAGCCAGAGAGCCAAGTGGTCTAACTTAGCAGATCTCACACCCACAAAGCCCAGCAAGCTAATATCCACTGGCTTGAAATTCTCGCTGCCAGCACAGCAGTCTGAAGTCGACCTGGGACACTTGAGCTTAGTAGGGGAAGGGGCATCCGCCGTTACTGAGGCTTGAGTACGATTTTCCCCTCACAGTGTAAACAAAGCTGCTGGGAAGTTTGAACTGGGCAGAGCCCACTGCAGCACTGCAAAGCCGCTAGTAGCCACACTCCCTCTCTAGATTCCTCCTCTCTGGGCAGGGCATCTCTGAAAGAAAGGCAGCAGCCCCAGTCAGGGGCTTATAGATAAAATTCCCGTCTACCTGGGACAGAACACCTGGGGGAAGGGGCAGCTATGGGCACAGGTTCAGCAGACTTAAACGTTCCTGCCTGCGGGCTCTGAAGAGAGCAGCGGATCTCCCAGCACAGTGTTCGAGCTCTGCTAAGGGACAGACTGCCTCCTCAAGTGGGTCCCTGAGCCTTGTGCCTCCTGAACGGGAGACATCTCAGCAGGGGTTGACAGATACCTCATACAGGAGAGCTCCAGCTGGCATCTGGCAGGTGGCCATTTTGGAAGAAGCTTCCAGAGGAAGGAACCGGCAGCAATCTTTTCTGTTCTGCAGCCTCCATTGGTGATACCAGGCAAACAGGGTCTGGAGTGAACTTCTAGCAAACTCCAGCAGACCTGCGGCAGAGGGACTGAATATTAGAAGGAAAACTAATAAACAGAAAGAAATAGCATCAACATCAATAAAAAGGACGTCCACACAAAAACCCCATCTGCAGGTCACCAACATCAAAGACCAAAGGTAGACAAATCCATAAAGATGAGGAAAAACCAGCACAAAAAGGCTGAACATTCCAAAACCAGAACACCTCTCCTCCTTCAAAGGATCACAACTCCTTGCCAGCAAGGGAACAAAACTGGACGGAGAATGAGTTTGACAAACTGACCGAAGTAGGCTTCAGAAGGTGGGTAATAACAAACTCTTCCAAGCTAAAGGAGCATGTTCTAACCCAATGCAAGGAAGCTAAGAACTTTGAAAACTGTTAGACGAATTGCTAACTAGAATAACCAGTTTAGAGAGGAACATAAATGACCTGATGGAGCTGAAAAACATAACATGAAAACTTTGTGAGGCATACACACATATCAATAGCTGAATCGATTAAGCAGAAGAAAAGATATCAGAGATGGAAGATCAACTTAATCAAATAAAGCATGAAGACAAGATTAGAGAAAAAAGAATGAACAGGAACTAACAAAGCCTCCAAGAAATATGGGACTATGTGAAAAGACCAAACCTACATTTAATTGATGTACCTGAAAGTGATGGGGAGAATGGAACCAAGTTGGAAAACACTCTTCAGGATATTATCCAGGAGAACTTCCCCAACCTAGCAAGACAGGCCAACATTCAAATTCAGGAAATACAGAGAACACCAGAAAGAAAAAAATGTTAAGGGCAACCAGAGAGAAAGGTCGGGTTACCTACAAAGGGGAGCCAATCAGACTAATAGCAGATCTCTCTGCAGAAACCCTACAAGCCACAAGAGAGTGGGAGCCAATATTCAACATTCTTAAAGAAAACAATTTTCAACCCAGAATTTTATATCCAGCCAAACTAAGCTTCATAAACAAAGGAGAAATAAAATCCTTTACAGACAAGCAAATGCTGAGAGATTTTGTCACTACTAGGCCTGCCTTACAAGAGCTCCTGAAGGAAGCACTAAATACGGAAAGGAAAAATTGGTACCAGCCACTGCAAAAACATACCAAATTATAAAGACCATTGACACTAAGCAAAAACTGCATCAACTAATGGGCAAAATAACCAGCTAGCATCATAATGACAGGATCAAATTCATACATAACAAATATTAGCCTTGAAAATAAACTTTCTAAATGTCCCAGTTAAAAGACACAGACTGGCAAATTGGATAAGGAGCCAAGACCCATTAGTGTGCTGTATTCAGGAGACACATCTCACGTGCAAAGACACACATAGGCTCAAAATAAAGGGATGGAGGAAGATATACCAAGCAAATGAAAAGCAAAAAGCAACAGAGGTTGCAATCCTAGTCACTGATAAAATAGACTTTAACAAAGATCAAAAAAGACAAAGAAGGGCATTACATAATGGTAAAGACATCAATGCAACAAGAAGAGCTAACTATCCTAAGTATATATGCACCTAATACAGGAGCACCCAGATTCATAAAGCAAGTTCTTAGAGACCTACAAAGAGACTTAGACTCCCACATAATAATAGTGGGAGACTTTAACACCCCAATGTCAATATTAGATCAATGAGCCAGAAAATTAACGATGATATTCAGGACTTGAACACGGCTCTCGACCAAGCAGAACTAATAGACATCTACAGAACTCTCCACTCTGAATCAACAGCATATCTATTCTTCTCACCACCACAATGCACTTATGCTAAAATTGACCACGTAATTGGAAGTGAAACACTCCTCAGCAAATGCAAAATAATGGAAATCATAACAGTCTCTCAGACCACAGTGCAATCAAATTACAACTCATAATTTAAAAACTCACACAAAACTGCACAACTACATGGAAACTGAACAGCCTGCTCCTGAATGACTACTGGATAAATAATGAAATTAAGACAGAAATAAATAAGTTCTTTGAAATGAATGAGAACAAAGACACAATGTACCAGAATCTCTGGAACAGCTAAAGCAGTGTTTAGAGGGAATTGTATAGCACTAAATGCCCACAGGAGAAAGTGGAAAAGATCTAAAATTGACACCCTAACATCACAATTAAAAGAACTAGAGAAGCAAGAGCAAACAAATTCAAAAGCTAGCAGAAGACAAGAAATAACTAAGATCAGAGAAGAACTGAAGGAAATAGAGATACAAAAAACCCTCTAAAAATCAGTGAATGCAGGAGCTTATTTTTGAAAAGATTAACAAAATAGATAGACTGTTAGAAAAATAAAGAAGAAAAGAGAGAAGAATCAAATAGACACAATAAAAAATGATAAAGGGGATATCACCACTGATCCCACAGAAATACAAACTAGCATCAGACAATACTATAAACACCTCTATGCAAATAAACTAGAAAATCTAGAAGAAATGGATAAATTTCTGGACACATACATGCTGCCACGACTAAACCAGGAAGAAGCTGAATCCCTAAATAGACCAATAACAAGTTCTGAAATTGTGGCAGTAATTAATAGTCTACCAACCAAAAAAAGCCCAGGACCAGAAGGGTCACAGCTGAATTCTACCAGAGGTACAAAGAGGAGCTGGTACTATTCTTTCTGAAACTATTCCAAACAATAGAGACTCCTCCCTAACTAATTTTATGAACATCATGTGAAAATCCTCAATAAAATACTGGCAAACTGAATCCAGCAGCACATCAAAAAGCTTATCCACCATGATCAAGTCAGCTTCATTCCTGGGATGCAAGGCTGGTTCAACATATGCAAATCAATTAACGTAATCCATCACATAAAACCAATGACAAAAACCACATGATTATCTCAATATATGCAGAAAAGACCTTCGATAAAATTCAACACCACTTCATGCTAAAAACTCTCGATAAACTTGGTATTGATGGAATAGATCTCAAAATAATGAGAGCTATTTATGACAAACCTACAGCCAATATCAAATTGAATGGGCAAAATCTGGAAGCATTCTCTTTGAAAACTGGCACAAGACAAGGATGCCCTCTCTTACCACTCCTATTCAACATAGTATTAGAAATTCTGCCCAGGGCAATCAGGCAAGAGAAAGAAAGTGTATTCAAATAGGAAGAGAGGAAGTAAAATTGTCTCTGTTTGCAGATGACATGATTGTATATGTAGAAAACCCCATTGTCTCAGCCCCAAATCTCCTTAAACTGATAAGCAACTTCAGCAAAGTGTCAGGATACAAAATCAATGTGTAAAAATCACAAGCATTCCTGTACACCAATAATAGACAAACAGAAAGCCAAATCATGAGTGAACTCCCACTCACAGTTGCTACAAAGAGAATAAAATACCTAGAAATACAAGGTACAAGGGATGTGAAGGACCTCTTCAAGGAGAACTACAAATCACTGCTCAAGGAAATAAGAGAGGACACTAACAAATGGAAAAACATTCCATGCTCTTGGATAGGAAGAATCAATATCATGAAAATGGCCATACTGCCCAAAGTAGTTTATAGATTCAATGCTATCCCCTTCAAGCTGCCATTGACTCTCTTCACAGAATTAGAAAAATCTACTTTAAATTTCATATGGAATCAAAAAAGAGTTATATAGCCAAGACAATCCTAAGCAAAAAGAACAAAGCTGGAGGCGTCATGCTACCTGACTTCAAATTATACTACGTGGCTACAGTAACCACAACAGCGTGGTACGGGTACCAAAACAGATATATAGACCAGTGGAACAGAACAGAGGCCTAAGAAATAATGCCATATATCTACAACCATCAGATCTTTGACAAACCTGACAAAAACAAGCAATGGGGAAAGGATTCCCTATTTAATAAATGGTGTTGAGAAAACTGGCTAGCCATATGCAGAAAACAGAAACTGGACCCCTTTCTTACACCTTATACAAAAATTAACTCAAAATGGATTAAAGAGTTAAACATAAGACCTAAAAGCCTAAATACATTAGAAGAAAACCTAGGCAATACCATTCAGGACATAGACATGGGCAAAGACTTTATGACGAAAACACCAAAAGCAATTGCAACAAAAGCCAAAATTGACAACTGGGATCTAATTAAACTAAAGAACTTCTGCACAGCAAAAGAAACTATCATCGGAGTCAACAAGCAACCTATAGGATGGGAGAAAACTTTTGCAGTCTGTACATCTGACAAATGGCTAATATCCAGAATCTACAAATAACTTAAACAAATTTACAAGAAGAAAACAAACAGTCCCATCAAAAAGTGGTTGAAGGATAAGAACAGGCACTTCTCAAAAGAAGATATTTATGCAGCCAACAAACATGGAAAAAAGGCTCATCATCACTGGTCGTTAGATGCATATCAAAACCACAGTGAGATACCATCTCATACCAGTTAGAATGGCGATCATTAAAAAATTAGGAAACAACAGATCCTGGAAAGGATGTGGAGAAATAGGAATGCTTTTACACTGTTGGTGTGAGTGTAATTAGTTCAACCATTGTGGAAGACAGTGTGGCAATTCCTCAAGGATCTAGAACCAGAAATACCATTTGACCCAGCAAACCATCATGAGAATGATGAGAAACCATCATTCTCAGCAAACTAACACAGGAACAGAAAACCAAACACTGCATGTTCTCACTCATAAGTGGGAGTTGAGCTATGAAAACATTTGGACACAGGGAGGGGAACATCACACACTAGGCCTGTCAGGGGGTGGGGGCTAGGGGAGGGATAGCATTAGGAGAAATACCTAATGTAGATGATGAGTAGATGGGTGCAGCAAACTGCCATGGCACAAGTATACCTATGTAACAAACCTACATGTTCTGCACACGTATCCCAGAACTTAAAGTATAATAATAATAAAAACAATGCCTGTCACAATACTAAAAAAGGAGAACAAAATTGGAGGAGTCACACTATCCGACTTCAAGACTTACTATAAGGCTTTGGTAATCAAGATAGTATTACATTGGTGAAAGAATAGGCACATATATCTATGGAACAGAATAGAGGGCCCAGAAATAGACCTGCACAAATATATTCAACTGATGTTTGACAAAGGAGTAAAGGCATTTCAGTGGAGAAAGGATAAGCTTTTCTACAAATGGTGCTGGCACAATTGAAAGTTGATATATACAAAAAAAGCGAACTTAGACACAGACCTTACACTTTCACAGAAGTTAACTCAACATGGATCATAGGCCAAAATGCAATATATGAAACTATAAAACTTTCAGAAGAAAACATAGGAGAAAAGCTATGTTACCATAGTTTGGTGATGAGTTTTTAGATATGTGACCTAAAGCATGATTTATGAAAGAAAAAATTGATAAGCTGGACTTTATTAACATGAATAATTTCTGTTCTGTGAATGACACTGTTAAGAAAATCAAAAGACAAGCCACAGACTGGGAGAAAATATTTGCAAAACACATATCTGATAAAGGACTTGTATCTAAAATGTACAAAGAACTCTTAAAACTCAACAATAAGAAAACAATCAAATTTTAAAATGGTCAAGTGAACAGATACCTCACCAGAGAAGATATACAGATGGAAAATTAGCATGTGAAAAGATATTCAACATCATTTATGATTAGGGAATTGCAAGTTGTAGTAATGAAATACCATTACATACCAATGAAAATGACTAAAATTTAAAAAACTGACAACATCAATTGCTGACAAGGATGTAGACAAACAGAAAGTCCCACACATTGCTGGTGAGAATGCAAAATAGTACAGGCACTTGGGAAGACAGTTGGGCAGTTTCTTACAAAGCTTAACATAGTCTTTGTTACGCGAGTCTGTGTGAAGAGACCACCAAACAGGCTTTGTGTGAGCAATAAAGCTTTTTAATCACCTGGGTGCAGGTGGGCTGAGTCTGAAAAATGAGTCAGCAAAGGGAGAGAGGGGTGGGGCAGTTTTATAGGATTTGGGTAGGTAGTGGAAAATTACAATTAAAGGTAGTTATCTCTTGTGGGCAGGGGTGGGGGTCACAAGGTGCAGGGTGGGGAGATCATGAGACTCATTGTCCTGGGAAGGAATGTCACAAGGTCAATTGATCAGTTAGGGTGGGGCAGGAACAAATCACAATGGAGGAATGTCATCAGTTCAGGCAGGAACTGACTATTTTCACTTCTTTTGTGGTTCTTCAGTTGCTTCAGGCCATCTGGATGTATACATGCAGGTCACAGAGGATATGATGGCTTAGCTTGGGCTCAGAGGCCTGATATTCCTGTCTTCTCATATTAATAAGAAAAACAAAACGAAATAGTGCTGAAGTGTTGGGGCAGCAAAAATGCTTGGGCATGGTAGGGAGAGAGAATGGGCGATGTTTCCCAGGGCTGTTTTGAGTGGGATTAGGGGTGGTGTGGGAGCCTAGAGTGGGAGAGATTAAACTGAAGAAAGATTTTATGGTAAGGGGTGATATCCTAGGGTTGTTAGAAGGAGCGTTTGTTGTATGGAATGATTGGTGGTGGCATAGATGCAGTTTTGTATGAATTGAGAAACTAAACGGAAGACACAAGGTCCAAGTAAGAGAAGGAGGAAAACAGGTATTAAAGGAATAAGAATTGGGAGGACCCAAGACATCCAATTAGAGAGTGCCCAAGGAGGTTCAGCATAATTATTTGCTTGTTTGGCGAGTTTTTGGTCTCTATCCTTGAGGGTTTTTTTATGTTTTCATATACCAGGCCAGATCAATTTAGGTAAAAACAACACTCTTCATTTAAAAATATACAGTTTTCCTTTTTAAGTTGGTATGGTGTGTTTTAAAAAGATCATTAGTTCGTTCTACCTTTCCTGAAGATTAAGGATGGTAATGGGTATGAAGGTGTCATTGAATACCAAGAGCCTGAGAAACTGCTTGGGTGATTTGACTAGTAAAAGCCAGACCATTGTCAGACTGAATAGAAGAAGGGAGGCCAAATCAGGGAATTATATCTGTTAGAAGGGAAGAGATGACTGCAGTAGCCCTTTCGGAGCTAGTGGGAAAGGCCTTGACCTATCCATTGAAGTTGTTGACCGAAACCAGGAGATACTTAAATTTATGGACATGGGGCGTATGAGTAAAGTCAATCTGCCAATCTTGTATTGGAGTAAATTCATGAGTCTGATGCGTAGGAAAAGAAGGAGGCCTGATAAAGCCTTGGGGGCTGGTGGCATGGCAGACAGAGCATTGAGAGGTGATGGTCTTAAGGATGGATTTCCATGAAGGGAAGGAGATGAGGGGCTGCAGAAGGAGAGCCAGAGGCTTGTATCTCATATGGAAGTGGTCATGAAGGGAAGAGAGAATGGACTGAGCCTGTGAGGCAGGAAGAATGAATTTTCCATGATCTAAGAACCACTTGTCCTGCATTGAAAAAGACTGGTAGAGCAGGTTTTCAGAAGAAGAGTAGGTGGGAGTGATAGAGGAGAAAGAAAAATACTGGCCCTCTGGAGTGGGGGTTGAAATATTAGTGGGTGTGGAAGCATTGGCTATTTTTTTTTTTTTTTTTTTTTTTTGCTGTCCTGTTGGCATAGGCGTTTCCCTTTGCAATAAGATCAGTAGGTTTCTGGTGTTCTTTATTATGAATGACTCCAACCTTTGCCAGCAGAAGAGCAGCCTTAAAGAGGGCCTTTATTAGGGAGGCATTGATAATGGAAGAGCCTTGTGTGGTGATAAAACCTCTTTCAGCCCAAATGGCAGCATGTTTATGGAGGATGTGGAAAGCATGTTTGGAGTCAGTGTAAATGTTAATGTGCATTTCTTTAGCAAGAGAGAGTGCATGAGTTAAAGCAATCAGTTCGGCTTGTTGGGAAGTGGTGGAGGGAGGAAGTGCAGCAGCTTCAATAATAGAGGTATGGGACATGATAGCATATCCAGCTTTAGCTGGTGAAAATTGATGGGGTTTAGAAGAATTGCCATAGATTAACCAAGTGTGGTCTGTGTTTGGAATGGAATAGAATTTGTCTTTGGAATTGAAAAGAATGGAAATAAGAGGAAAGGGGGAAGATGCTATGTGTATTAAAGAAATACAGTCATGTGATTCAGGACTTGTGTTGGGTGCTCATTGAGAAGCTGGGTTGAAATCAGGCCCATGGGTAATAGTTACTGTTGGAGTTTTAACAAAGAGTCAATAGAGCTGGAGGAGTGGAGGGGCACACAATAAATTTGAAAGGTGTGAGGAGGATATTAATGCTTGAAGGTTGTGAGAACTGTAGAGGATAAGTGGAACATAGCTTGTGATTTTAAGGGCCTCTAGAAGTATTAAAGCGGCAGCTGCTGCCCTACACAGACATGAGGGCCAGCCTAGAACTGTGAGGTAAAGTTGTTTTGATAGGAAGGCAACAGATTGTGGGCCTGGTTCCTGTGTGAGGACTCCAGCAGCACAGCCTTGTATTTCAGCTGTGTGTAAGGAAAAAGGATGAGATGAGTTAGGGAGTGCTAGTGTGGGAGCTGTCTCCACGGCCTTTTTTGAGAGAGTGAAAGGAAGAATGGAGAAAAGACTTAGGGTCTATGGGATCAGTTAAGTTACCCTTTGTGAGCTTGTAAGGTGGTTTGGTTAGGATAGCAAACCCTGGTATCCAGAGTCAGAAATATTTAGCAATGCCTAAGAAAGAAAGGAGTTGTTGTTTGGTGGTGGGGATTGGGGTCTGGGAGATTAACTGAACATGGTCTGCAGGAAGGGCACATGTATGTTGTTGGAGGATTGATTATACCAAGATAGGTAATGTTAGGGGATGAAATTTGTGCCTTGGAGGGGGATACTTGGTACCCCTTTGAGTAGAGATTTTGAAGAAGCAGGATAGCGTCCTGCTGGGAAGATTGGTAAAAGGGCTGCAAAGAAGAAGATCATCAAAATATTGAATAAGGTGAGAAGAAGAGGGGTGGAAAGGAAGTAAATCATGAGAAAGGGCTTGGCTGAAGTAATGAGGGCTGTCCCTGAAGCCTTGCAGTAGTACAGCCCAGGTAAGCTGCTGGGACTGATGCGTGTCAGGATCAGTCCAGGTAAAAGCAAAGAGAGGCTGGGATGACGAGTGCAGGGCAATAGTGAAAAAAGCATCTTTAAGATCAAGAACAGAATAGTGAGTTGTGGAGGAAGGTATTGAGGACAAAAAAGTGTACAGGTTGGGCACCACAGGGTGGACAGGCAAAACAATTTGGTTGATAAGGCGCAGATCCTGAGCTAACCTGTAAGACTTGTCCGGTTTTTGGACAGGTAAAATGGGGGAATTGTAAGGAGAGTTTATAGGCTTTAAAAGCCCATGCTGCAGCAGGCGAGTGATAACAGGCTTTAGTTCCCTTAAAGCCTGTTGTGGGATGGGGTACTGGCGTTGAGCGGGGTAAGGGTGATTAGGTTTTAATGGGATAGTAATGGGCGTGTGATCGGTTGCCATGGAGGGAGTAGAGGTGTCCCATACTTGTGGGTTAAGGTAGGGGGATACAAGAGGAAGACACGAAGGAGGCTTTGGGTTGGGGAGAAGGGCGGCAATGAGATGTGGCTGTAGTACAGGAATAGTCAGGGTAGAGGATAATTTTGTTAAAATGTCTCAACCTAATAAAGAAACTAGGCAGGTGGGGATAAATAAAAAGGAGTGCATAAAAGAATGTTGTCCAAGTTGGCACAAAAGTTTGGGAGTTTTAACAGGTTTAGAAGCTTGGCCATCAGTATCCACAACAGTTATGGAGGCAAGGGAAACAGGCCCTTGAAAAGAAGATAATGTGGAGTGGGTAGCCTCCGTATTGATTAAGAAGGGTACGGACTTACCCTCCAATCTAAGATTTACCCAAAGCATCTGTGATGGTCCTGGAGGCTTCCAAGGCGATTGCGCAGTGTCAGTCTTCAGCCACTAAGCCGAAAAGATCTGGGAAGGAGTCAGTCAGAGACCCTTGGGCCAGAGTTCCAGGGGCTCTGGGAGTGGCTGCTGGGTGAGTTGGACAGTCCAATTTCCAGTGGGGTCCTGCACAGATGGGACATGGCTTGGGGGGAATCATGGGCTGCGGGCATTCCTTGGCCCAGTGGCCAGATTTCCAGTACTTGAAGAAGCAAGATCCTGTGGGAGGAGGTCCTGGAGGAACACCTGGCTGCTGTGGTTTAGACTTTTGGAAGTTCTTGTGTGCTGAAGAGTGGTTGGGGTTTGTCTCACAGTGGAGGCAAGTAATTGCAACTTAAAAATACGTTGCTGCTTGACTGCCTCTTCTCTATTATTGTATACCTTGAAGGCGAGTTTAATTCAGTCCTGTTGTGGGGTATGAGGGCTGGAATCTACCTTTTGGAGCTTTTTCTAATGTTGGGAGCAGATTGAGTAATAAAATGCACATTGAGAATAAGATGGCCTTCTGGCCCCTCTGGGTCTAAGGCGGTAAAGCGTCTAAGGGTTGTGCCAAACGCGCGATGGACTGGGCTGGGTTTTTGTATTTGATGAAAAAGAGCCTAAATGCTAACTGATTTGGGAGAGGTCGGCTTAAAAAAAAAAAAAAAGCATTAACCTTGACTATGCCTTCAGCTCCAGCCACCTCTCTAAGAAGACATTGTTGGGCAGGTAGGGGAGGGCTAGTCACAGAACGAAACTATAAGCTGGACCAGGTGTGAGAAGGGGAGGTGATAGAAGGATTATAGGGTAGGGGAGTGGAGACTGAGGAAGAATTGGGACCTGGCTTGGCCTGGCTTGAGGAGGAGTGGAGAGGTTAGATAGGTCCATAGAAAAGGAGGATTCAAAGGACTCAGAGCTTGGGGTGGAGACTGAAGGAACAGACAGGAGAGAAAGAAGAAAGATTTGGGACGAGTGGCATTGGGAGCAGAGTAGGGAGGGACAGATGTGTAAAGAATGCCTGGACATCAGGCACCTCAGACGATTTGCCCATTTTTCGACAAAAATTATCTGGATCTTGTAGGATGGAGAAATCAAAGTGCCATTTTCTGGCCATTTAGAACCATTGCCGAGGTTGTATTGGGGCCAAGCAGTGTTGCAGAATAAAATAAGACACTTAGGTTTTAGGTCAGGCGAGAGTTGAAGAGGTTTTAAGTTTTTTAGAACACAGGCTAAAGGAGAAGAAGGAGGAATGGCGAGTGGAAGGTTGCCCATAGTAAAAAGGTAAGTTTAGAAAAAAGAGAGGGTAGAGACACGGAGAGAGGGCAGGTGGTACTTGCTACCAAGGTGAAGGGTCAAGGCAGGCATCCCCGCGGTGATCAGACACCTCTAGAATGTAGGTGAATAATCAGGCAGGCGTCCTTGCAGTGATTAGACACCAAGGGAAGACTGTCTTCCCGAGTCCATGACCGGCACCAGAGTTTTGAGTTCACAGATAAAATGCGTCTCCTCTGTCTCTACCAGAAAGGGAAAGGAACCGAAATTAAGGAAGGGAGAGATTGAAGGGTGGAGGGATAGCGAGAGAGGCTGCAGAAGAGAATAAAAAGAGGTCGCTTACCCGATTGAAAATTGGTGAGATGTTCCTTGGGCTGGTCTGAGGACCCGAGGTTGTAGGTGCATCTCCTCAAGGAGAGAGGGCGAGGACAGGGGACCAGTCTCCCGAAGGAGTCCCCCTGTCCCGGGTCTTTGGCACCAAATGTTACACGAGTCTGTGTGAAGAGACCACCAAACAGGCTTTGTGTGAGCAATAAAGCTTTTTAATCACCCGGGTGCAGGCAGGCTGAGTCCGAAAAAGAAGTCAGCAAAGGGAGAATAGGGGTGGAGCAGTTTTATAGGATTTGGGTAGGTAGTGGAAAAGTACACTTAAAGGTGGTTAGCTCTTTCAGGCAGGCGTGGAGGTCACAAGGTGCAGGGTGGGGAGATCATGAGACTCATTGTCCTGGGAAGGAATGTCACAAGGTCGATTGATCAGTTAGGGTGGGGCAGGAACAAATCACAATGGAGAAATGTCATCTGTTAAGGCAGGAACGGGCTATTTTCACTTCTTTTGTGGTTCTTCAGTTGCTTCAGGCCATCTGGATGTATACCTGCAGGTCACAGGGGATATGATGGCTTAGCTTGGGCTCAAGAGGCCTGACAGTCTTAATATACTATCTAGTAATCAAATATTTTTACTGATGTGTAAACTAAGTTATTGACTTGAAAACTTATATCCATATAAAAACTTGTATGTGAATGTTTATAGCAGTTTTATTCATAATTGCTAAAATTATGGATGGAAGCAACCAAGATGTCCTTCAATACATGAATGGACAAACTGTGGCATATCAACACAATGGAATATTATTCAACAATAAAAGAAAATGAACTATCAAGCCACAAAAAGATATGGATGAATCTTAAGTACATATTGCTAAGTGAAAGAAGCCAGTATGATAAGGCTACACATTATATGATTCAAATTCAATGACATTCTGAAAAAGGCAAAACTATAGAGATAATAGAAAGATTAGTGGTTTCCAGGGGCTTAGGGAAAGGGGAAGAGGATTGAATAAGTGAAGCACAGGGGATTATTTACGACAGTGAAGCTATTCTATATAATACTGTAATCATGGTTACATAATTTTATGCATTTGTCAAAACCTATAGAACTTTGGAACACAAAGAGTGAACTTTAATGTATGTGAGACTTTAACAAATCGTTTAGGGGATTGGAGGTTTCCAGGATGAAATGCAAAATTATGACAAAATAAGCTAACTGTATTACAAATGTATTAAAACAACCTCACTGAGGAGTGTGAAGGAAAAATGGTGGTGACCTAAACAACTTTAGAAATGAATGGAGACTGTGAGAGTAAAGGCTATAAAGGAGCCTATAACATAAGCATGCTACTCTAGCTGATAAAGTTGTTTCTGTGGAAGTACAGGTTAGCATTTCTGACTCTGCTATACATGCATACGAGAATTGAGCAATTAAGTAAATGGATGGATAATGGTGAGAGCCAAGTTTCTCACTGTTGGTGTGGGAGGTTACAGATAAGCAAAACGAGGAGGCTGGAATCATCTATGAGGTAATGGATAATAGTTGGAGACATCATATCAACTCCTATTGGCTTATTATAGATATTGATGGTTAGATATAGAAATATTTATAGATATGTGTATTTATATCGATATGAGTTAATATATGCACACGTATTTCCTTGCTCTGTCAGTTGAGAAGGTCTAGAGTTAATGACACCCCGGTAGCAATGAGTATACCTAGCACCAAGCTCTTGGTTTCTAATATTATTTTCCAACTAAATGAACCACAGCTTGGATAACTGGCTGATTCTAGGATGACAGAAGAAAATATAGAAGGTGTGCATGGAGCATCTTGTATGCCAAAAAGTAAGGAAGTTCCAGGAAAAAAAAAAAAACCCCTCACATACACGCACACACACAAAACAAAGGGGATATGTCAAAGGGTCATAGAGCCAACTAAAAGAACTACCAGTAGCCAAAGTTGGAACATTTGAGCAACAAAATAAATACAGTACTTCAGTATTGAACTGATATCCAAAACGTGAAATAAATATATATACATCCATGCTGATGTGAGTACATTATTGAATAAATAAATAAATGAAGACTAGGCAAATTTCCTGTGCTAAATACTTCTAATTTATGTGGATATTCTGCTCTCAAGGAAGTAGAACATAACTCCCCCATTCCTTAAGTGTGGGTTAAACATATTCGCTTTATTCCAAAAAGTACAATATGGAAAGGCGGAAAAAGAGTAACTTTATACTAAAGAAACCTGACATACATTACTTTAGCCAGGTGATCAAGGTTAACATCAATGTCATGTTGACAGCATGTGCCCTTGATCAGATGTGATGAGAATGACACTTTACTTCTATGGTATTCTTCCCAAAAGCACATAATCACAGTCTAATAATGAGAAAAACATCAGCCAAACCCCAACTGAGGGACATTCAATAAAATATCTGACCAGTATTCCTCAAAAAAAGTCAAGGTCATCAGACACAAGGAAAATCTGAGAACTGTTACAGTTAAGAAGAACCTAAAACATCATGATAACCAAATGTACTGGGGTTTTCCAGATGAAATCTTGGAAAAGGAAAAAGGATATTAGGGAAAATCTAAGGACACATGAATAAATTACAGACTTTAGTTAATGATAACGTATCAGTATTGGCTCATTAATTGCAGGAAATGTACCATGCTCATGTAAGGTGTTATTAGTAGGGGAAATTGGATGTGGCATATATGGAAACTTCCTTATTACCTTTTCAATTTTTCTGTAAACTTAAAACTGTTCTAAAATAAAGCATTTATTTTTAAAAAAATTACAATGCCTAGGTATCACCCCTGAGATACTGATTTAGTTGATCTGAGGTGTGGCCTGACCCTTGGGACTTTTAAACACCTCCCAGGTGTTTCTAATTTGTCTCCGGCAAACCACTATTCCTTCCTTCTGCTCTTCTGTTTAATTATAATAAATGCTCTGACCTTATCCCTGATAAAAATAGCAGTGTGCCTTAATGATTTTGGTTGTTTGAATGCAGCAGTTCTTTAAATGTACAGCCAGTGATATGGAACTTAGTGATATTTCCCATTAAATAGAAAATCTTGTCCAGGAAGCTTAAAATGCCATAAAGAGTTTAGGTAAAGAGACGGTGAAGGGCGGATTATGCTAAATGTATTGTTGGTTTAAATCTGTACGTGGTGGGAATGCCTTTATTTTCTCCCTGCCATGCTATTCCATATGTATTTGGAGATGAGATGTCTCCTAAATTTTAGGTGCAGAGGGTTTAGCTTTAATTAGGTAGTAGATTTATTCTTCAGGGTTTGATTGTGACAAATGAGATAAAAGCATTACCTGCTGGCAAATGAAGCTTAAAGGTTCAGGAACCACAAACTGAACCGAGCTGTCTATTTTTCTCCTGCAGGGAAGCTGGTCAGCCTGGGCCCTTGGAGATTGTATCTGGTGCTGAAGAGGACCGGCTCCCACAGTCAGTGAGGAAGGAATTTTACCTACCCAGCACCCAGATGAACTTTGGTGAGGAGAGGAGGTGAGGAGGTCAAGGAGCCTTGCTTTTTCTTTTTTTTTTTAAATTTTTTAATTTTTTATTTTTTTCCACCACACCCGGTTTTTATTATTATATTATTTTGTTGAGACACAGTCTCACTCTGTCACCCAGGCTGGAGTGCAGTGGTGTGATCTCAGCTCACTGCAATCTCTGCCTCCCAGGTTCAAGCAATTCTCATGCCTCAGTCTCCCAAGCAGCTGGGATTACAGGCACCTGTCACAAAGCCCAGCTAATTTATGTATTTTTTTAGTAGAGACGGGGTTTCACCATGCTGGCCAGGCTGGTCTCAAACTCCTGACCTCAGGTGATCCACCTGCTTCGGGCTCCCAAAGTGCTGGGATTACAGGCGTGAGCCACCACACCTGACCCTGGCTAATTACTTTCAATTTTTGTAGAGATGGGGTCTTACTATGTTGTCCAGGCTGGTCTTGAACTCCTGGCCTCAAATGATTCTCCTGCCTCGGCCTCCAAAAGTTCTGGGATTACAGGCATGAGCCACCTCGCTCGGCTTCTCCCTGAGTAACCTCAGTCACTGGTTTCACGCTCACAGTATTAGTGTACCAAGTCGTTGACGCCAGGCATAGCGTCCGCACTCATCACTGCAGTCCTGGCATACAGCAAGGGCTCAACACAGAACGAACGCAGTGGAGCTGGGAGAATACCTGAGGTTTGAGAGGAACCTAAGAACCTCTATCACATGACAGTTGGGTAAAGTGAGGCCCAGAGAGAGAGGCTTCAATGGCTCCCCCAGCCCACGTGGGCCTGGATCCACGGCGTGAAGCTGTGCACGTGCTCCATGCTGAATCCGGCCAGGGTGCCCTCCAGCCCGGTCATGCGCCGGCTTAGCTCCATGGCCAGGGCCAGGAGGGCCAGGGGTTCCGGGGAAGGAGGCGGGGGCCCGGGGCATGCTCGGCTTGGCGAGAGTTGTCCTCCCGGCTACAGAACAGCTCCACCAGGCGGGCGAAAGAGCCGGAGGACAGGCGGACCAGCTTGCCGCGCAGGGCGGGGTCCGAGGCCAGCTTCTGGTTAATGACTTCTGCCTCCTCCTGCAGCAGGGCCACCAGCCTCCGCGGTATGGCTTCCTTCTCTGTGGGTGGGGGACCCCGTAATTCTGCACTAGGCGGAGATTTCAGTTGCTCTTCGACCAGCTGTTCCAGCTGCTGAGCCACCAAGGCATAGAAGTCTGGAGTAGCTGGGCCAGGCTCTGAACCATAGCAGGGGCGGATGGGCAGAGAGCAAGGCCGAGGGGACTCAGGGGGTGCTGCTCCTCGCCCCAGGGAGCAGGGAAGACATCTTCGAAGGCGGCTCAGGAAGTCTGTTGGCTCTTCTTGGGCAGGGCTGAGTGGACTTGGAACAGGAGACCCGGTAGCCTCACCACGCCTAAGGAAGGCAGCTAGGACCCTCAGCGTGTCTTCCCGGAGCCCCAGCTCTTCAAAGCCTGGTCCGGGGCCTCACTGCCGCCTCCTTCAATCAACCTGCCGCCGCCTCCACTCATACAAACTTTATTAGTTCAACTTTCCCCCCGCCTGCGGAGTGGGCCGGGTCGGTAACCGGCCCAACGAAGAAAGGGAGCCTTGCTTTTTCACTTGCAATTATGGCCCTTCCTTTGGACATGGTAAGTCTATATTTTTAGACTTACATTTCTAGCTTAAATTCCTAACAGGCCAGGAAGATGGCTTCATGCACGTTAAGACATGCAAAAGATTTATTTTTCCTTTGATTTTTCTTCCTCAAGTAGTCATTGGTAGGAATTCTTGCTTTTCGTTTACACCTGTAAGAATATTAACAGACCAGGCCGGGCGCGGTGGCTCACGCCTGTAATCCCAGCACTTTGGGAGGCCGAGGCGGGTGGATCACGAGGTCAGGAGATCGAGACCATCCTGGCTAACATGGTGAAACCCCGTCTCTACTAAAAATGCAAAAAATTAGCCGGGCGAGGCGGCGGGCGCCTGTAGTCCCAGCTACTCGGGAGGCTGAGGCAGGAGAATGGCGTGAACCCGGGAGGCGGAGCTTGCAGTGAGCCGAGATCGCGCCACTGCACTCCAGCCTGGGCGACTAAGCGAGACTCTGTCTCAAAAAAAAAAAAAAAAAAAAAAAAAAAAAAAAAAAAAAAAAAAAAAAAGAATATTAACAGACCAGAAAACATGTGTTCGTTGGCTCTTACACTATGTTAAGCACTGAAGCAGATAATTTAAAGGTTAAAAATATATAATAGTGGCTTTTTATTCATTCATCCAAGCAATATTTACTTGAATGCATATCATGTAGCAGGCATCTGCTAGGGACTGGATAATTTAAAAAAAATAATAAAACAAAATAACAACCAAAAAAAAAAAAAAAAAAAAAAACCACTAAGCTAGATTGGGTCTCCTTTCTTAAGTTGTCTCCAGTCTAAAACCTTACTGTCTAAGTCAACAGTTCTCAATCCAGGGTGATTTTGCCCCCCAGAGGACATTTGACAGCGCCTGGGGAAATATTCAGTTACCACTACTAGGAGGAATGGGGGATGCTATGGAATCTAATGGGTAGAAGCCAGCAATGCTGCTCAACATCTAATAAAATACAATTCAGCCCCCAACAACAAAGAAATTATCAGACCCAAATGTCGGTAGTGTCGAGGTTGAGAAATCTGGCAAACCCACTGGGCTCTTCCTTACACAGAGAGCACTTTCTCCATGTGTGAATTAAACAAAGCAAGCTTTAAAGCCACCTCCTGCCCTCCCTCTATTAGGTGGGTTTGGAATATTGAAGGGTCCCTCCCTAGCTGAGGGGAGAATACATGTTATCCCCACTCCCCACCATCACTTAGGTGGGGTGGCACTGTTCAGCAGAGGGTCAGCGATTCTATTGTCAGCCCAGACCAGAGACATGTCCTGTTAAATAAGTCTGCCCGAGAGAGAGGACGTGAGACTCTTCCTCTCTATTGGAAGCAGCCAAACTTCTATAGTCAAGGCCGGTTAAGCACAAATCCTTTCAAACAATGTTACTAAAAGACAATGACACTCATAATTTAAGCATAGTATTTGCACCTAAATTGAAACTACCATAAAAAATTCTATTGTTTTACTTCTGTGTAAGTACTAACTCCAAAGTCTGAAAGAAAAAGTAACCTTACAGTCATGCTGTTCAATGTAGCTACTAGCCATGCTGCTGTTTAAATTAGTAGACATTAAATAAAATGTAAAATTTATTCGTCAGTTGCACTAGTCACATTTTAAGTGTTCACTAGCCATGTGACTACTGGCTACTGAATTGGACAGTATGCGTATAGGACATTTCTGTCATCACAGGAAGTTCTATTGGACAGCGTTGTCTTATAAGGCTCCACTTCAAAGGATTCTTATCAATATGCACAGTTATTTCTTTAAAAAAGGCTTGTTTCCTAGCAACTGAGACACTGGGGCAATGCTTTGCATTATCTCATTATCATGGTCTGTTCGAAAGACACAGACATGTTCTGCTGGGGGGACCACCTCTCTTCTGACATGAAATTTTTGTGAAGGGTTTATGTAATAGACATGGGACAATGTGTCAGATGATTGAAACTATGATTTTCCAGAAGATGTAACAATGTAAAATTCAAATAGGTAACTCCTGTAAGGCATTTCTGATCTAAGTCAAGTGTGTATTGTTAAATATTAATTCCATTAAAGTATGTCAGCAGGGAATTAAGATATGTGACCCAAATATATTTCTTTTTAGTAGCTGAGTGTAATAGAGAAGTAGTGCTCAGTGCACCTCAACTGAAGAAGAGCTGGGATGAAGGGAAGAGAGGAGGTTCAGAATATTTGGAAAAGATTCTCCATGTTATTTTAATGTACCCAATCCAGGTAAGTATAGTGTAGAGATATGGAAAGGATAATTGATTTACCTTTCACTACTGTATGATTGTGGGGAGGGAGAAAGGCTGTGACTTTTAAAAGTCCCTCCCTTTAGAAATTTTGATTAAGTACAACTTTGAGTGGGGCTTAGATATTCACTCCATTCTCTGTTGCTGTCTTTCCTTTCAATGACCTACCTGTCTATCCCTCCCCACCTGGTTATTTAGGATGATCAACTGGCTTTAGAACAATGACCTTAGGCAATTGTTCCTAGTATCAAGAGTCTCTAGCAAACTTTCGCAGGCTGCATATCACAATCTATTCTTGGCTGCATTTTTTTGATCAGTGCCTGAAGTGATGATATGTGTGCTTACTAATCAAAGCAAGTGTCTCATGCACAGAGGATGCATTACCCAGAGAGGACACTCAACTGAAGAAATTCAGGAATCCATTTACTACTGTTGCTCAGGCTGAAAGGCACCCCACTTCCACAGAAAGGTTCGCTATGACTGTGTGAGCAGGGCTAAAAATGTTCCCCTAAAGGACCTATTCAAGCCATTGGATAACTCTTCATGTAGAGAACCTAGAGTTTGGTAATAGAGCTTTGTCCATTTTTGTTAATGTTAGAAAGCCATTACTAGCCATAGGGAAACCTGTCAGGCCATCAGAATGACACCTTGCTCTGCTCATAGGTACAAAACTTCAACACTCTTCCGCCTTACCCCTATTTAAGTCTCAAACTTTCACATCATGTTTTCAAGATACGTTAGCCCTGAATGGGTTTATGTTTTTCACTTTCATTTTCTCAAGTTGATTTGGAATAGCCTTGCTCCATCCTTTTGTTTTCCTCATTCCTGGTTTCGCATTTTCTCCTGGTAGAAATCTTTTCCCCCCGTAATATGTAAAATGTTGATCACTTGGAGTTTTTAAAGAATAAGGTGGAACTCACATCATTGCGTAACCATCCAGAATGTACATTCTTTTTGGTAGCATGATGTACAGCATATGACATTAGAACAAAATATCCCACCACCCCCAGAAAATGTCCAATGTTAGCTTCCTCCTCTTTTTAAGGACCTAAGAGCCTGGTGGTTGATGATGGAAGAGATGAAACTGTGAAGAGACTGAAGAAGCTAGTTCATCAATAGTTAAGAATCCATTTCTAAAAGATCTTAGTGAATATTTCTTCTTTGAGTCTACCTATGCCTGGGATGTCAAGAGGTATGAATTTCTCTAAGGTTCAGGGAGCCATTAAGGTTTGTCTTCTCAAGGTATCCAGCTAGAGGGGGACGTGGATCTTAAAGCCATGTAGAATTTAGGCCTAACAGATGCATTAATACCTTGAAAATAAGGCAGGAAAGAATGAAGAAAGAACCCTAGAGTGGCCTGCTGAAGACTGCATCATCCATGAGTAAATACTGAGTGTCTGTTATGGGCCAGGTCCTGTGTGGTACAATGTGTTGGTGTAACATGAGAAAAATTATGTATCTGGTCTTTGTCCCAGTTTCTGGTACAGGGCTCCTAAAACCTTTGGAAATTCCTGAGTGATAGAGTGTCTTTTGCATGCTAATGAGGTGACTAAAGAGGGCAGTGCTTAGATAGCTTCAGGATAAGGGTTGGTCGCCAGAGGAGCCAACCACCTGATTATAGGGTTAGAATTGTCAGCTCTGCCCTGCCTTCCTCCCCACCTCCAGAGAGGGGAGAGGGGCTGGAGACTGAGTTCAATCAGCAGTAGGAAATGCTTTAGTAAATCCTGTCTATGTGGTAACGATGCTTTCATAAAAACTCTGAATCAATAAGGCTAAGGGAGCCTCCTGGTTGGTGACTACATTGACATATTGGGAGGGTGTATTACCCAGAGACAGCATGGAAGAGCTGTGTCCCCTCCCTGCCCCATACCTTGTCCTGTGCATCACTTCCATGTTCCTGAATTG
Source organism: Theropithecus gelada (assembly GCF_003255815.1). Classification (NCBI taxonomy): domain Eukaryota; kingdom Metazoa; phylum Chordata; class Mammalia; order Primates; family Cercopithecidae; genus Theropithecus; species Theropithecus gelada. Next base: position 79,382,584 of record NC_037683.1, read on the forward strand.
TATCCTTTATAATAAAAGTATAATTGAAAGTAGATAGCTTTTCTGAGTGTGCTAGTCATTCTAGCAAACTATTGAACCTGGGGAGTTGTAGTGGAAACCCCCAAATTTGTGGTAGACTGGGCAGAAGTGCAGGTAGCCTGGAGACATCATGTACAGCTAGCATCTAAAGTGAGGGCTTCTTATAGAACCAAAGCCTTACTGTGTAGGGTCTGGGGTAACTCTGGGTAGCTAGTGTCTGAATCAAGTTGAATTGTTGCCACCCAGTTGGCTTCAGAGTGAGGCAGGAAAATAGGATCTGGAGGCAGGGGACGTAAGACCCATTCACACTTCAGCTATGACAGGAAATATCCTCTCCATAGGGTGTACACTGAGTAAATGACTTTGTAATTTTACTTCCTCCTCTCCATTTACGTAGGGCATACACCAAGTAACCAATGGAATTGTCTAGAGGGTATTTAAACTCCTAAAAATTCTGTAACAGGGCCTTTGAGCCCCTATGCTCAGGCCCACTCCCGCACTATGGAATGTACTTTCATTTTCAATAAATCCCTTCATTCCTTCCTTGTTTTGTGCGTTTTGTCCAATTCTTTGTTCAAGATGCCCAGAACCTAGACAGCCTCCACTGGTAACAAGAGAAGCAGAGAATTCATTGGTATTGGAATGATATAGCTGGGAATCAAGTGGTGAACAGGAGTAGACATCTTTCTGCTCTCAGAATTTACAAGTAGTATCCCAATGAGTTTGTTGGGGTTATTTAGCACTATGCTACATATTGTCCAATCACCCCCTCCAAATCTACTCACCCTGGTCTTTAGAGGCTGACCCTCATGGAACACATTAATGGGCACTCTTTCTTTCTGTCTGTAATTGGATTTGAACAATGGGGTGTCCTGAGAGGAAACTGAAGTGAGGGAGGTAAGTAAAATCAGGGTATTGGGCTCTCCTCTCAACATGACTTTCTTCTTCCTGATTCTGGCAACTCCTCCTTATCTCCTTGTGCATAAGGGTGGTGTAAGCACTTCAGCTTCTAATCTTCAGTTTTTACCTGCAAACCCTTGTGGTTCTATTACATCTTGTATACACCCTTGTAAAAAATTCCTTATTAAATAAACCTTCTTTGAATTATCCTAATATGAGTGTTCTTTCTCACTGGGATCCTGACTGATGCAAGCACTGTCCATTTAAGTGGTGGATATATGTTTGCAAAGTATGTTGAGTTTTATTTTAGTATACTTGATGCTAAGCCAGCTGTTCAGCTACTTAAGAAGGTGACCCTGGTTTGCAATGATAAAATTGTATTATAGAGTAGGATGCTTATCTTCCTATTTCTTTTGGCAGGAAAGTATATATTCAATGAGGTATAGAGAAGGGGAGCTAGAACATTAGTTCTGTTTTATAGCACTTAGAATTACAATTTCTGTTGCCAAAATGTTCCTCTTACCCACTATGATTCTGACATTAATACTATATTCCAGGCTTTGAAGAAGCATTAATAGTTTGGGATTTTACCAAGATAATACTTGCTGATGAGAGGTTGATAAATGTTGCAAAAAGTTCTTGTCATTAACTGTTCTATTGGTGAGAAGGAACAGGATAGTAACACTCAGAAGTTTAATAGTTGTGCCTGAAACGTTTTCTTTCAGGATAAACATTTGAGTGACAGAGAGTCCAGAAATGGGTTGTGAAGAGAGCACAAAATGTGTGCTTTTATTATTTGTTTGACAGAGGTTCCGCCATGGAGAACCGCATCATAAAATTTACATTTGTTATTGATCTTCTTGCCTGAGCCCCACCCTAGCACCTCCATTAGAATCTGTTAGAAGTCAGTTTTTCCAGATGATGAATTCCTTGTAAAAAGAGATGAACTGAGTTTGTAGCCTTTCACAGGAGACAATGAGCCTCCTATCCTCCTTATTTTGCTTACTAAAGTCATTACTGAATTATAAATTAGGGTGGCCAGATGGGATAATCAAAGCTGGTTTCAACCCATCTATAATCCATTGATCTGTAGATAAGACGGAAAGCTTTTCTCAGAAGATGGTACTTGTGCACATCTCAAGAGAGTTGGAGAGAGGCTACCTGTATCATTGATCACTAACCTTTATAGATAAAAGCAATTCCAAAGGCCATCTACCCCCTAATGCTGAGGGGACTGAGACCCTGAGATATTAAAAGACTTACCCAGGAAAACAGCTGCATTAATTTGTCAGGGTTGCCATAACAAAGTATCACGAACTGGGTGGCTTAAGCAACAGGACTTTACTGTCTCACACAGTTCTGGAGATGGAGCATCCACAAGTCAAAGGGTTGGCAGGACTGGCTCCTTCTGAGGCCGTAAGGAAAGGATGTGTTCCAGGGCTCTCTCTTTGGCTTGTACATGGCCATCTTCTCCCTGTGTCTCTTCACATTATCTTCCCTCTTTGCATGTTTGTATTCAAATTTCCTCTTCTTATAAGGACACCAGTCATACTGGATTAGGGCTTACTCTAATGACCTTATTTTAACTTGATTGCCCCTGTAAAGACCTCTCTTCCAAAGAAGATCACATTCTGAGGTACTGAGGGTTAGGACTTCAACATATGAATTTTTTGGTGGACACAGTCCAACCCCTAAGCACATCAACTATCTGAAAACTGACTAGAATCTTGGTCCTCTGATGCTCTTGTTCATTTTTTTCCTATTACACTACTATGCCTTTTAATATTATTGTTCCCGTTGCTACAGAGACAATTCCTTCTTTCACAGAACTAAGAGACAGGGATGTGGTTAAAACCTGAACTTTTCTCAGACACTTCAGATGATTCCATTTAGAGGAGTATAAGGCCAAAGTAAATTCAGAGAAGTTATGATCCTTATTAATATAACCTGAACATACTCCTCTTGGGGATAAAGATAAACAATGATTTTTTTTGTATTATCACATGGCTATTACTGTTGAACCTTTAGAGTTGGACACAAAATTCTCTCAGACTTATTTTATGAATTGCAGTTTATATTATTAAATTCTGATGATAAATGAGTTTGCTCAGTTATTCTCTTCTTTGACTTGACTTTCTCTACCCTTGAAAAATAGCCTGCCAGGAAAAGGAGCTCTTGTTTCTGGATGGCCTACAGATGAAGCTTTGACAGAACCATTGTCAATCCAGGCATTTAATTCTCCTGAAATCATGTTGTCAGTTCAGGGATGCTTGAAGCATATAAAGTTTAGGTGGCAACGGAATCAGTGCCAGATATTTAGGGATATGTTTGCATATAGGTAGGCAGGATATTTTTATGTTGTGCCAAGTGGTCTTTTTGGGAAAGTGGATCTAGACAAGACAAATAACTGTTTAATTCATGTCAGGTCACTGAAGTCAGTGTGGCTTATTACCCTCACATCAACCAAAATTGCTTGGATTAAAGGTTGGAACAGAAGAAAACTAATAGTGTATTCAACTCTCCAGTAATGACTTCATTCTTCCCATTCTCACATGGCCTAAAATGCTTATTTTCAAGGAGGGGAACCTAATGCTGAGAGAAATAACGTGATTAGTCCAAGAACACAGTATACTCCCTCCATACAGCAAGTTGCTTCTGCCCAGCATAGCAGCTGTAATGCAGGACTCGGGTGCTGTGTGCTAAGTGGCAGTTCTAACTATCTAGCAATATTTACTAGGGAACACCTAAGTTCAGGCCTTACCTACTAAACCAAGTCACAGAATATGTCTCTTGGTACTTACGGGTAGGAGGTTTTAGGATGTACCCCTGCACTCCTTCCCACCAGCAGTGTCTCCCAAAGCTCATCTCTTAGATTATCAGTCTTTCATATATGTCAAGAAAAAAACTTTCATTAAGTGATTAAATAAATTTGGAAAATGCCACATGCTGCATCCCTTTCTTAGATATTCATCATGCATGTTAGAATATTGACAGCTTTGCAGTGTCTGGCAATGAAAAAGCCGTTTAACTTTCTTTAACCAGGTGTTCCCAAAAGTTATCTGACAGAACCATTTGTTCACGTAAAACCTGTAAGTTACAAGCAACACATTTTGAGAAACCCTGTCTAAAATTTGCATAAGTTGGGGAAAGATACACATTAACAAAGAATTTAGATCAGGTTTAGAGATGACAGAGCAAGAAATCTGTGGAGATATCCTTGTGGAACAGGTGAGTGATAATCCTTGTAATCTGCCCCAAAATATTCCTTGTGGCTATTAGCAGGAAGGGAATCCTAAGCTGGGCTGGGCAGGCTTTACACATTATAGTCTTTCCTCATTGTGGGGGATGACTGTGTGAGGGGGTGTGGATGACTGTGTGCATGTATTTGTGTTTGACCTAGATAATCAGGTGGTTTAGAAAAGAAAAAGAGCACTGGGCTAATGATCAGAAGGTACAGTGTGTTTTTTGCCTTTGTCATGGACTTGTGATGTGATATCTCAGCAGTCCCAGTGCTCCACTAGTTAGCGTGGATGATGATGTACAACCTCCATCCCTCTGTACAGCACAGGCCTTTAGTGTCCAAAGGCCTCTCTGTTCACTTGGGACCTCAGCAAATGCTGTCTGAACGTGAAAGAGAAAAGGAGGATGTTGTCGGGCTGATGACATAATGTCTACAATGTTCCGGTCACCTCAGGAGGAGCAGAGGGTTTGGTGCAAAGGGCCCTGCTGTTCCTGAGGGAGGTGTGAATGACTGTCTGACACCCTATATTAAACCATGCAGCACAGCCTGATTGGGCCACGCAGAATGTTTGTAGTTAGACGCTCCTGTAACAAAGACACTTTGGTTTTAAACGACAGAAATCACCTTGAACTTGCTTCAGAAAAGAAGACACTTTTAGGGTAGTAAAATACTTAAGCATCTGATAAAATTTAAAGAATTTAAACAACCACATCTCAAGAAAGTTCAGAAACACAATGGTGCAGGGGATCTCCCTTTTTCTCTGTGTCTGTGTCTCAGCTGTAATTGTTGGCAAAGAGAAGTGTATAGGCCTAATTATCGGTCAAATCCCTCTCTAGTTCATTTAGCTATAGTATAGCTAACAGCCATGTCTCTCTCATTTTTCCTATTAGAATCCCAATTTGTTCAGGACAGTGTGACAATAGCTTGATCTCAGGGAAGATACGTTCCCACCCCAGTCTCCGAGGATGAATTGTGATAGTCTAAACCAGTCATAGTAATCCCATTTCTCTTTGTCAGTAATTGGATGAGAGTGGCATTGTGACCCAATTCTAATGTAGAAGATATAAATAGAAGTTAGTTGGATATGATTCTGGGAAAGCTTTTGTCTTTCTTATAAAAAGGAACAACAGATTTCCCAGGCATGGCTCTGACTCCTTTTGCTTTTCTCCTTCTCTGGAATGCAGGCATGATGCCTGGTGATTCAGCAGCCATCTTGTAACCATGATGTGACAAGTATGAGAGGAAAGGCGTGTGCTAAGAATAGAAGACACAAAGGAGAAAGAGCCAAGGTCCCTGTATGGTTGAACTGCCGCACTGACTCTGGACAGCATCCCTCCTGATTTATTCTTATTTGAGAAAAATGAAAACCTATTTGTTGATATCACAGTGTACTTTAATAGGTTGTTGTTATTGTTGCCTTTGCCTGCAACCAAAAACATTCCTAAGTGAGAGAATTATATAGAAGAAGAGGGGATGGCACCTACAATGGTTAGATATTCAAAAGTATCTACCAAAGCCACCCTGGAGTCTTGAAATCTCACCACTGCTTTAAAGCATAGAGAGAAACGCTGTTCATGCCACTGCACACCTGTCCTAGATAGAATTAACTAATTCTACTGATATTTATTGATTCTGCATTATCTGCTTGACATTTTTCTAGGTGCTGAGCATTGATTGGTGAAGACAGAGAGGGTCTTGGTTCTAATTGAGCTCACATTCTAAAAGAGAAAATAGAAAATAAACATGAAAAACAAATGAATGGGATTACTTCAGAAATTGAAAAGGTCTATAAGAAATACAAAACAGGGTGTGTGATAGAGGGTTGGGGAGGCTGTGTCCGTGGAAGGCCTAAGAAAGTGATATTTGAAATGAAACTTGAGTTACAGAAGGGAGCCAGCTGTGCAAGGCTGAGGACCAAGCATTTCAGGAGGGAACAGCCAAGGCAGAAATGAGCATGGCCTGCTGGAGACCCAGAATGAACTGATAGTGGGTTCCCACCGCATGGGGCCTGGGGAGGCTACCCATGCTCATCTCATGGTAATGTGCCAGCAACTCAGCCCACTGGCATCATGATGAATCTTGAGGCTGCTAACCAGGTTTCATGTTGCATAGGTGAACTGTCCCATCACCTGCTTGAGGCTGGCAGAGCCCAGGGGGTGAGACCACTGGGGGTGGTCTATGCAGTGGACTCTGACCAGACTGACTGATCGCCTCATGTTCTTTCCCTTTGAGAATGGATCCATCATTCCCAGCCACAGCTCCTATGCTCCCCAGGGGACTAGCTTCCCTTGGAATGGGGTCAGCCCTGCTCTGGAGGGACTGGGAGAGCATTCAGCTAGCACACAGCTGCTACAGGACCACACTCCAGTTAACATTGTCTAGCGCTTGAGAGTCCCCTGTGTAGAGACCCTGCAGAGAGGCAGGAAACCTGTGAGAGCCCTGGGCTGGTCATACCTGACATCAGCTTCAAGTGATACTTATCAGTGAAGCAGTCACATGAGATCACAAGGCTAGAAGCTCCCTCAAAGGTCACATTGTCCTGCATTCCTCGTGTGTCTGGCTCTACCCGGAACAAAAGTGTAAGAATGTTATCACCCCACTTCTAACAGGTTGCCTGTGAAACGGGATATCCACCCATCTCTGGTAGACAATCCAGTTATCTTTTTCTCTAACACTTGAACTTGCCGGCCATTGGAACCACTATAATTATAATAGATGTTAGATTTCCTGTGTGAGTGATGGGATGTGAGGAATGTGACCGTTCACCTTAGAAGAGTAAGGATGCCTAGAAGTGCCCAACCTGCCATTTAGAAACCCTGGGTTTGGTTTTCTTACGCCTGGAACACAAAACCACAAAATACCAAAATTGGAGGCAACCTTGGTGATTAATATCCCTCCTCTTACAGATAGAAAAAAGAAAAAAAAAAAAAAAGGAACATGACCTGACCAAGACTAATAATAATACTACAAAGGAAGGCTCTTTGGGATTCACATGGTCTTGTCATAGGTGTTTATAGAATTTGGTTGTAATGTGCCCTTTGACTGATAGGACAAAGAAAAAAAAATCCTTGCATGTCAAAAATATGTGCCATCAAAGTTCTCCATGCCTCTGTCTGGTTTGATTCTCACCATCCTATGTAGTGGGCATTATTTTTTTCATTTTACACACAAGGAAAACAAGGCCCAGAAGGGCTAAATCCATTCCTGAACTCAGACTTCAATCTTTTGCCTTTTATTCAATATCATTTCCAAGTCCATCTCCACTTTGATTCTCTGGGGATTGATGGTATAACAGAAATTAGCCATAACTTGGGTAGGGCAAGATATATAGGAGCTCTGAAAAGTCTCTACCCTATTCTGGAAGCAGATATTGTGGGTTGCTAGAAATTCTAAAGAAAGGATTCTGATTTTTAGTGACTCACCTTCATTGGCATGTAAATACTTCCCTCTTAGAACCACTGTAGCTGGAGCGGGGCCTCATGGCTGCTAACATAATTTGGTGCTGTCATCTCAGCAGCTGCCTCTCCTTATCTTAAATACCACCTCCCAGGATAGTGTGGTACTGAAAAGCTCAAGCTGTTAGAATCTGCTGGCTACTCCAATTCCTGGTTCTGTCGCTTTAGATGACCTGAGTGATCTTATGTAAATTTCCTATATCTCAGTTTTTCCATCTATAAAAAGGGGGCTAGTTATAGTATCTTCCTGAGAAGGTTAAAGACTAAATGAGGTTAAAAAAAACAAAAACAAAAACACAAAAACAAAAACAAACAAACAAAACAAACAAAAAAAAACCTTAGGAGAGTAAAGTACTCAATAAATATTAGTTGCTGCTGCATTTGCTCTTGAGACAACCGAAAGAATTTTGTCACAGAGCTGAGTTTTCACGAGTACAAAAGGAATATGTTCATAGTTCATGGAGTCGGTAGGCATGCCAGGGTGATAGGTATCCAAAAGACAGAATCACATAGAGTTTACTTTTTTTTTTTTTTTTTTTTTTTTTTTTGAGACAGAGTTTCCCTCTTTTTGCCCAGGCTGGAGTGCAGTGGCACGATTTCGGCTTACGGCTACCTCTGCCTCCCAGGTTCAAGCAATTCTTCTGCCTCAGCCTCCCAAGTAGCTGGGACTACAGGTATGCACCACCATGCCTGGCTAATTTTGTATTTTTTTAGTAGAGACAGGGTTTCTCCAGGCCGGTCAGGCTGGTCTCAAATTCCTGACTTCAGGTGATCCGCCTGACTCGACCTCCCAGGGTTCTGCGATTACAGGTGTGAGCCACTGCACCTGGCCCAGTTTACTTAACTCGGGGTAATGATTGCTCTGGACCTTATATGACAAGGGTTATCTTCATTTTCTGCCAGTATCACCCCTCTGCCCCCACACCCCTCAACAAAGCAAAAGGCTTTAACTCACCCACATGAAAAGCTAAAGCTGACCTGGAAGTTATGATTATGTATTTATTTAGTCCAAAAGAAGAAACAGAAGTAAGAGCCTTTTATATAACTTGAAGAGTGTAAAGGAGCCAATAATAAAAACCATTGCCCTGAACTTTTCCAAAGCACCATAAATCTCTCTGTTATGATTCCCCAGTTGTTGCCAAGGTATCGTTTGTCTTGTTGTTTTTGTCTTCAAATAGACTAAAACAAACGTTAACGAACTTCCTTCTGTTAGTTTGTGTATCTGTGATCAAAGGCTATAAAAATGCTACTCTTTCAAGTTACTCCCATCATCTAAAATATACCTGATACTTATTTTGTGGTTTCTCAGTAGTATTCTGATTTTAATTTGATTGCTTTTTATGTTTGTCTCTTTTCCCATTCAAAGCTGTTTTTTCCTCCCTTCCCTCCCTTTTGTGTTTCTCTCTGTCTCTGCTGATATTTTTTGCATGTTTAGATCATCTCTCTACTGACCTTTCAGTGGCTTAGCATTTTGTTGCAATGCACAACTGAAGTTGGGAAACAGAGCCAAGTGACAAACTGTGAAGTAACAGCTCAGCCTTCACAAAGCAAATGTGCTTTGTGCAGTTTCTTGCCAGAGCAGATGTGGCCTTGGTGGACTGTGGGGAGCATCATCTCTCAGGTAAAAATAAATTACCAAGATTAGGGCCAAATGATGCAAATCCTTTCATTTGCAAACAGATCATGAACTGGCAGCCATGTGGAAGGAAGACTAGACTGAGAATCACTTAGGATCCTGCCGTCGCGTTAGTCCAGAATACTCTGCCAATCAGCTTTTTGGTCGCAGGTGAGTGATTTTAAAAATCATTAAATGTGCAGATGCATAAAATGAACTCACATAGTTCATGGACACAGGTGACATAGGAAGTTAATCAACAGAAAAATAGAATGAAATAACAAAACTCTGTGTGCCACCACCCAGTCTGAGGCAATCCCAACATTTTGATGGGTTTGCTTCAGACATAGTTGAAGTTCTCTGCAGACTTCTTAATCCCATTTCCCTTTCTTCCATCCGGAGATAAACACTATCTTGCATGTACATGCTTTCAGACCTTTTCTGCATGCACATGCATCTTTCCACAATATGTACTGTCATTTTGCATGTTTTACATGTTTAAATAAATGGAAGCACACCACACATATTCTACCATTTGTTTGTTATCTAATTTAGCATAAGATTTCAACAATTTAGCTCTAGTTCATTCATTTGAACTGCTTTGTTTCATGAACAGACCACTATGTTTGTCTGTTCTTCTGTTGATGAACACTTAGATTGCTTTTAATTTTACACAGTTATAAACAATGCTTCAGTGAGTGTTCTTGTCCATTTCCTTGTCCTAACATACAAAAGCTTCTCTACAATAGCATTTTTCAAAATATTTTGTCCACGCAGTTACATGGAAACCCAGCACATACATGTTCTACATTTATGCATATGTATGCATATATGGAACAAAAGTTTCTCAGAATAATATTTATCTTTATTTTCTACTTAAGTCTAATTCTATTTATTTTATTTTATTTTGAGACAGAATCTTGCTTTGTCACCCAGGCTGGAATGCAGTGGCGTGATCTCAGCTCACTGCAACCTCTGCCTCTCAGATTCAATTCATTCTCCTACCTCAGCCTCCTGAGTAGCTGGGATTACAGGCACGTGCCACCGTGCCTGGCTAATTTTTGTGTTTTTTGTAGAGACAGCGTTTCACCATGTTGGCCAGGCTGATCTTGAACTCATGACCATAAGTGATCCGCCAACCTTGGCTTCCCAAAGTGTTGGGATTACAGATGTGAGCCACTGCTCCTGGCCTATTTATTTATTTATTTTTGAGACAATGTCTTGCTCTGTCACCCAGGCTGGTGTGCAGTGGCGCAATCATGGCTCACTGAAGCCTCAATCTCCAAGGTTCAAGTGATCCTCCCACCACAGCCTCCTGAGTAGCTGGGACTACCAGTGTGTGCCACCACGCACAGCTAATTTTTTTTCTTTTTAAACTTATGGGGTTTCACCACATTGTCCATGCTGGTCTCAAACTCCTGGGCTCAAGCAATCCACACCCCTCAGCCTTCCAAAATGCTGGGATTATAGGTGTGAGCCACCACACTTAACCTCTAATTCAGTTTAACCTGTACTATTTCATACACTGTTGTAATTTAGGAAAGTGTTTTATGACCCAGTGATGCATCTCCACTGACAAGTTGAAAAACAGTTCTGGGATACATACATAGACATGGACCTGCTGGGTCATAGGTTGTGCCCATTTTCAAACTCATAAGTTTGTCTACCTGAGTTCATTTTATGCATTTAAATGGATATTTGTATTTAGCTAGCATTCCATGTATTTCTAGAAGGAGGCTTTCCAGGTTATTTAGTTTGCTGGAAATGGAAGTCCTGTGTTAAGCTTTCTGGGTTTCGATTTTTTGTCTGTCACAAGAAGCCACACACACAAAAGGTAGTAGACGCTTCCGTATTTTGCAGGCTCCTTTCTCTGCAGCCCTGGGGAGAGTTCTGGGGGTCTGCCCCAGTGTGGGTAAGTTGCGGGTTAGAGGTAGACACAGGAAATGAGAGAGAATGAGTAGATGGAGTTCTGGGTCTTTTACCACAGTCCCTACCCAAGGAGCTCCATTTTAATATTGATCCATTCTGTTTCCATTAGATTGAATTGGCAAAAGGGTTGTGTAGTTTAAAAATATTCTTAAATGATTGGTTTAGATGTCCTCCAATCTTTCCAGATCTAAACAAATGGAAGTAATTTTTAAATCTCTGGACCATTTAAAATTGCAGCCAGAATTAAAAAGTTTGATGGCTTATGGAATAAAGTTCATGAGTAGTGGCTAGGCAAACAGTGTTTGTTTATCTGAATGTCGACGTGCTCTTCCTGCCACATAGAACCTGGGTTGGATGGGATGCTTTTGGCATCCTTGAAGGCAAGGAGTTAGGTGCACCCTCAGGCTGGAGTTGCCATTTTGAGGGCAGCCGTTTCTGTTCTGTCATATGGCCTTCATCTGCAGGAGGCTGCTTTAAAAAACTACTCTGTTTTCATTGTGTTTGTTTAATTCTGTGAATAAGGCTCTAAGGTAAATTTTTCTGAAATCCATTTCAGCCCAGCACACTGTTCCCCATGCTTGCAATAAAGCTCATTTGCTCAGCAGGGTACACGGTTAAACCTTTGTATTCATAGGGATGACATTTTATTATCATTTTAATGAAAATATTTGCTTCCTCCTGGGTTTATTTTTGCCTTCCCAATATAGGAAAAGCATTTTTTTTAAAAACCCACCAAAAGATGGGGTAGTAACTTGGTAGTAAAGTGAATTAGGAGTGGGCATATGTTAATTAATTTGTATAGGATCGTGGACCTCTTTTCTAATAAATACCCTTGCCTTCTCCACCTCCCCTGAGCCTAGATCACTGCTTCCTCTTAGACTCTAGTCCCTCCCTTCAATTTGTCCTGCTTGTATTTCATCTTCTTTAATCACTGTTTTCATCACATCCCTCCCATGCTCAGAAACCCTTAAGGGATCTTTATTTCCCACCACATCAAATCTAAACTCAGCTGCCTATTTTCAAGGCTTCTCCTAATCTGTTCTTTCCTTACATCTCCAGCTTTATTTCCCTTGCCAGATGTGACTCTGGTTCCTGTGGTTTAGAGATAATGGGATTTTTGTACACCAATAAGAAAAGAAAAAAAAAAAAAAAAAAANGAAATGTCTGGCTCAGACATGTGTAAAGAAGCAGGTCCTGCATAAGGGAAAACTCAGCAGATCATCAAGCTCTGGAAAAGACACTGCAGGAGTTGGTGAATGAAATTTAAGAGAAGTCTTCCATATTGGAGAGGGCTTTTAATTTATGTGGCAATAGCTTATTTTCAACTTTCTGTTTATTGTGGTGGGTGAGTGTACACGTAATTGATGTTATTTACTTTGTTTTTCTCTATTTTGATAAGTTCTGGCTCTTCCACTTAGTAGCTGTATAATTTGGGGAATGTTTCGTCTTTCATAAAATGGATATAATAATGGTATATGGTATATAGAGTCATTGTGAGGGCTAAATGAGATAATATATTTAAAAAGCATAGAACATCATTCAAGAAAAAATATTATCTGTCATTTCTGTCATCATAATTATTGTAAGTATGCATAAGCTGCTCTTCATTTGAGCAGCTGCTAAAATTCTACTTTCTCTCAAAGTACCTTCAGGTCAGTTCAGTTCAGCAAGTATTTCATGAGCGCTCCATATATATAAGGCACTGAAGATACACTGATGGTATCACACATATAGCATTGACTAGCCCTTAAGCAGCATACTTTCTAGAAGGGAAGGCAAACCCAGAAATTGATTATTTCAGTATTAGGCTGCAGTGTCCAACATAGTCACCAGCAGCCACATGTGGCTACTGAAACACTGAGAATGTGATTAGTCTGAATAGAGATGTGCTCTTTGCGTAAAACACACATTGGATTTTAACAAGTTATTATGATAAAATACTGTAAAATATCTAATTAATCGTTTTAACATTATTTGGCATTACCTGTCAAAATAATTAGATCAGATAGACACCGAGTTAAAAGTATACAATTAAAATTAATTGCACCTGTTTCTTTTGATTTTTTAAAAAATGTGGCTACTGGACATTTTACATTTATGTGGCTCCTATTATATATCCTTCCTTTTTTATTTTGAGACAGAGTTTCACTCTGTCACTCAGGCTAGAGTGCTATGGTGCAATCTTGGCTCACAGCAACCTCTGCCTCCCAGGTTCAAGTGATTCTCCTACCTGAGCCTCCTGAGTAGCTTGGACTACAGGCACACATCACCATGCCTGCTTAATTTTTTTTTGTATTTTTGGTAGAGATGGGGTTTCACCATGTTGTTCAGGCTGGTCTTAAACTCCTGACCTCAAATGATCTGCCCACCTCGGCCTCCCAAAGTGCTGGGATTACTGTGCCTAGTGGCTCCTGTTCTATTTTTATTGAACAGAACTGGTCTCATGTGATACAATGGAGGTTAAAATAGGGTACAGGGGGAACTCAGAGGAGCAGCAGGTCATGCAGCCTGTCCTTCTGCCCAGGGGAGCAGGTGAAGCCTATGTTGAGTGTTAAAGGATAAGCAGAAGTTGTCCAGGCAAAGCCAGGTCTAAAGGGCCCTCCAGATGAAGGTAACAGGAAAGGCATAAGGCATGGTATTTCTAGGCACTGGGAGCATTTGGTTCTTCATAAAGCATTATGAGTTAGGGACTGGCAGAAGATGAAGCTGCAAGAGAAGTGAAGCTTGGTCTTGCAATTCTTTAACATCCAGGTGCCATTAAATGCTCTGGTCCTTGACTTATACATGAGGTCTGGTTATTTTTCCACTATTTATTTCTTTGACGTTTTGGACTATCAGCTGCCAAAAGTTAGAGATTTACGTCCACGACGATAGACTTTCTTAGAGTATAGGACTGATGAATGCACACGTGCTGGTTGGCAGGCAAAATGTCATTTATCCTCTGTAGATAACCCTAAAGAGTGGATGGGCAGCCTACAATTGCTGCCAGGAGATGAATAAGAATGATGAATGAGGATCATAGGAAGGTGAGAGCCCTTCACGTGGTCTGAATCATTGGGCCCAAGGAGACTGTATGTGGCTGCATTCACATCCATTTATCTGTCAATGGATTTCAGTGGAATCCCTCTCCTCCCAAATTCTCACTAATAAACAATATAGTCATTCATCAGATTATATTAGTTTGGAAGCTCATTATTCTATTCTAAACCACCCACAAGTCTTCTGCCTTTAATGAATATGTATTCAGTGAGGATTTGGTAGGTCATGTAAGATTAGGTGAAAGAGGGGTAGCAACAGGAGAACCCAAGAACCCAAGTGGATGGAGAGGGTACAGTTAGAAGACCTCTTCCACATCTGCTTTTCACTCTTTAATGTGCATATAAGTCACGTTCTTTAGAAATGTAGATTCTGATGAATTAGATGTAGGGATGGGGGCAACAATCTGAATTTCTATCAAGTTCTCAGGTGATGTCAGTGCTACCAGTCATGGACTGCACTTTGAGTTGCCAGGTCTTAGAGACCACGTGTCTACTACAATCTCTTACCAAGGCTGGAATCTACATCGCAACAGTCTTAATGAGTCATTAGAAGCCCCTGCTGGAAGACCTCTGTTGTGCTTCACCTTGTCTGCCTTTGTGGAGTGAGTCTTATTGTTGGAGCAGTTTGTCTTGTCCCTAGATGCTATCTGGGCAATTTCTGTACATTGGTTCTTGTTCTACTTTTACAACCACTAAGAATAAGTCTAATACCTCTTTCTCTTGACGGTCATTTGCAAATTTGAAGAAATTTTTTATATTCCCCTTAACCCTTCTTTTCAGTGGATTAAATCTACTCATCAACTTAGCGGTTAATCACAGAACTCCCTGGAATTTCCCAGGAATCATGTCCATTAGGTGCCCCTCATCTAACTGAGCACGATGTTCCAAGCTTTCGCCAAACATGAAAGAAGAAAATGGGCTTGTTACTTATCAGCTAGCTGTCGATTCCCTACTTCTGCCCGAGAATCCTCAAGCATCTTGGTTGTTTGGCAGCCACACTAAACCTTGGATTCCGAATGAGACTGGTTGATAAGAAAAAGCCCAGTTTTTCTCACTGGTTGCCATAGACTCCTCTAGCACTTGTGGAGATCATTTTTTTTCAAAGAAGCTGTGATATTTTTATTATGAAATAAATATTTAGAAATCTAGAAATTATGAGGAAGCAAAATTACCATTCTTAATATGTTGAAATATAAAAATCAATTTTTTTTCTGAACAGAGGGATCATCGATTGTATTGATTATCGATTACATTTTATAAGGGCTTTGAACAATCTTTTGTGAACATGTTTCAAACAACATCATTTTTATTAGCTAGATGATATTTAATCACATTGAAATTTTTGCAATTTAGTCAACTAGTTTCCTATTATTGGACATTCATGTTGTCTCTAATTGTTTTTTGTCGTTAATCAATGCGTTTGTAAACACCCAGGTACCTAAATTTTATATACATTTTTTGAAAATGGTAGATTCCTGTAAGTGAAATTACTGTGTTAAAAGACAGGATAATTAAGGTTTTTGAGCTTATTAGTATAATCAGTCATACTGTCCTTTAGGAAAGTTTTAATAATAGAATGCATTATCACTAACAGTAATTTAACAGTACCAATCTGCACCCACATTCATTAAAAAATGCCTTTGACACTTTGATGAACAAAAACAAATGGAGTTCCATTGTTTTATTTTGCATTTTAATAACTAATAAGATTGAACATTTTAAACTTCGTCTATTGCCATTTAAATGTTTTCTTTGAGGGAATAAACTTTTCTGTTAGAACATTTTTATTTTTCATAATGATTTATAATAGTTGTTTAAGTGCAAAGGCTATTAATCCCAAATAATTTTCCCAATGCATGATTTGCTTTTTAGTTTTTTATTTCATTATGACTGAAATGTGTTCTGGATTGTGTCTCCTATCAGACTATTCTTTTTCAAACATTGTTTTATTTTTAATTTTTGTGAGTACATTGTAGATGTATATATTTATGAAGTACATGAGATATTTTGGTACAGGCATGCAATGTGTCAAAATCACATCATGGAGGATTGAATATCCATCCCCTCAAGCATTGATCCTTTGTGTTACAAACGATGCAATTATAATCTTTACGTTATTTTAAAATGTACAGTTAAATTATTATTGACTGCAGTCCCCCTGTTGTGCTGTCAAATAGTGGGTTTTATTCATTCTTTCTAACTACTTTTTTTTGTACCTATTAACCATGCCCACCTTCCCCCAGCTCCCTCACTACCCTTCCCAGTCTCTGGTTAACCATCCTTCTATTCTCCATGTCCGTGAGTTCAATTGCTTTGATTTTGAGATTCCACTATTAGATTATTCTTGATTTTAGGAAAGTTATATATTTTTGTGTAATAAATTGGTGCAAAAGTACTTGTGCTTTCTGCCATAATAGCAAAAACACAATTACTTTTGCACCAACCTAATATGTGTTACCTAACGGTGAGCTTGCTAAACATTTATATTCATGTAAATAGTTTTTAAATCTAATATTTGAATCCCATCTTTTTTTCTTGTCTTGTTGCATTAGTTAGCAATTCCAGAACAATGCTAAATAATGGTGGTTATACTGGGAGTCTTGATTTGTTCCTGAATTTAATAGGAATAGTTTAGTGTTTTATTATTCAGCATGATACTGGCTTTTTTGTTTACTTATCAAAGTAAATGCATAATTGTTAAAGAAATATTCATTTATTCTGACATTTTCACAATTTAAAAAATCAACAGTAGATGCTGAATTTTATTTTAAAATCTTTCAGCATCTGTTTATGTGAATGTGATGTTTCTCTGTCTCTTTCTGTCTCTCAACAACTTTAAACTTAGAGGAAAGTTGTGAGTACAATACAAAAAAAAAACCTGTTTTATTCTGAACAATTTGACAGTATGTTTTAAGATTTCATAGAGACTAGAAGTAGATTAGTGTTGCCTAGGGATTAGGGGGTGTTGGGAAAGGAAATAGAGAGTGATTGCCATTGGGTATGGGGATTCTTTTTGGAGGGATGAGAATATTCTAAAATTAGATGGTGTGGATTCCTGCACATCTCTGTGAATACATCAATAAATTTTAAATTGTATGCTTTGAAGGGGTGACTTTTCTGCGATGTAAATTTTATTTCAATAAATCTGTTATTCAAAAATAAGAACTGTATATTGCATTTAGTTGTCATATCTGTCTCCTTCAATATGAAGCAATTGTTCACCCTTTTCTTAACTTTATCGACCCTGACACTTTTGAAAATTACATGCCCATTGTTGTATAAATAGATCTTCAATTTCTGTTTGTCTAATGTTTCCTTATTATTAGATTCAGGTTCTGCATTTTGGCCCAAATATCACAAGGTGGATACAGTGTTCTTCTCATTGTATCTTACCAAGTGGTATATGATTTGAATTTATCCCATTACTGGTGATGTTCAATTTGCTTGCTTAAGATGTTATCAGTCAGGTTTCTGTCCCATAAAGTTTTTTTTTTTCCCCTTTGAAATTATTTTGTTTTGTGGAAAGGTACTTTGAGATTGTATAAATGTCCCACTTTTCTTCAAACATTTGTTCATTTATATTGGTATGAATTCACACTTTCATGTTTAATTTGTCATATTATGATCCATTATTGAAATTATCTATTTCAATGTTCAAATTATCCTAGATTTGGCCAGTGGGAGCACCTTCAAACTGGTTTCTGTATCCATGCGGTATGTCCCCTTCATTCTTTGAGCACTTCCTTATTTTCTGGTAAAAGAAGATGCTCCTCCAGGTTTATCTTGTACTCTGCCTACCCTGGCCCTAGAATCGTCTATTTTTTCCAAAGAGCCCTGGTCTTTTCAATGGAGATGGTATTTAGAAACGACAATTTAATGTCTAAGGTATGCTCACTGTTCTTTGGGTGTCATTGCTTCCAGGCCCCTCCTACTGGACTGAGCTAAAGAATAGAGATATGTTTATGTGTACACACACATACTCATGTGTAGGTGATTTTCAGTATCACATATCTAACCACCTATTCATTATTTGTCTATCCATCCTTCAATATATTTTAAAATGCCTAAATGTTGATACTTTTACTCTAATACAACTCTATGTGTCTATATTAGTTTTCTCCCTTCCCTTATTTGTAACTCTTCTCTGAGAGTAAGAAACTCAACTTCCATTTTCCTTTAGATAAGTACTTATGTGATCAAAGCCTTATACAAAATCAATTTTCTATCCACCACCAATGTCCTATACCCTGTGCATGCCCTTCTCACACCACTTATGTTCCAACATGCCCCCTTTCCCCACCAACTCCTTCTTGGAGCTACCTAATGGCTTTTGGGCTGAGTTGTTCAGAAAGGGAAGAGGAGTGGGAAGAGAAAGGTGTTTTTCTCTTTTGCCTTATAATTTAGTGAATTATACTAATAAGTTTCTCTAATATTGACTCACCCTTGGACTTTGTAATGTGCTGTGCTTTGATTTTTTTTCTACTCTTTTATTTAAGATGTCTAGATAATTTATTTTGCTGACCTGAAAATTATTTGCAATGCTAGAAATTTTCTTAGACATTTTCTTAATTCATTCTCTTTGACTTCTACAGGAAGAATACAAGGCTTCTCTTGACTTCCTTGCATTTTTCTAGTGCCTTTGCTTTTGGAAATGCCACCAGAATGAAAGCTGCATTTTCTGTGGTAGAAATTATTGATATGTCTCAGAAGCAAGGAATCATGGAGTATCTACTTTCCAGCAGTGATGTATATTTCTTGCAAAAGCCACATCATTATTTATAATACACTAATGAGTTTTTTCACATAAACAGAACAGAGATTTCTAACATTTCCTGGGATTTCACAAAAAAGGAAAAGAAAGAAAAAAGAATTCAACCAAATACCCATTTGTTAGCCCAGCATTGGAAATAACCATCCTTAGAGAACGATTGGAGAATCAACCAGTACCAATACTGCTATCCTTCATCTCCTTCATATTCTGCCTTACCCAGTAGAATTTCTTGGAGCCCACAAAATGTTAATTGAAAAGATACGTCTACTTTGGAAAACATCTGTATTTTACACAGAGATGGAATTTGGGGAAGTGCCATGTAGACATCTGTCATTCTATACACCATGATTATTGTCAGTGACCTGAAACGTGGAGCAGGTTTTAAGGGTTAAATGTCCACAGTTTTTGTCCCCTATCTGATCATTGTCACACTGCATTGGCTCTTTTAGGCCTAAGGGCATGAGTTGCTTGTATTTGGGTAGTTGGTTAATTTTGGAGGCACCCATCTTGCAGGTATGATTTTCTTCCTTTATAGGTGACAAACCCTGGATTGCTGTCCTTTTTATGTTTAATTTTACATACATTGTCCTCTATGTCCCACCAACCCTCCCACCATTTCTGTTTAAATGAGATATTATTCATTATATATGTAGATTCTTCCAAAAAGATTGACATATGCCCATGTGTGCTCATGTGCACATGCACACACACATATACTTACAGTAAGTACATTTACGCTTCCAGATATATTCTGTTATTTTCTTGACTCAATTATTCCATTTATTGACTCAGTTATTCCAGGAATCCTGGAAAAAAGGACGATCCTTTTTGGTTATAAAGTCTAAATGTATTATAGCATGATCAGTTGACCATTGGGGAACTGTGCTCTCAGTGAATTGCATGTTTCAACTATGTCATTGGCTCTAGAGACTCAGACAGAGGGTAGTTATTCAAATAAAGAAATGTCTGAAAACAAACAACAAATAGGAGTTGCATTTTGGAAGTATTCTCATTCATAAACCCAAGAGGTCACATTCACTGCAAGAGGGCATCCACTGGAATGTTGGCTGAACTTATGATTAGAGCATTCATTCATTTATTTAACAGATATTTATTGAGAGGCTTTCGTGTACTGGACACTGTTCTAGGTGCTAGAGATATGTTAATAAGCAAAGGCAAGCATGGTTCTTGCTGGTAAATGTTTAATACACCTGGCTTTACAAAAACAAAAACTCTGATTTCTGGTATTTGTCCATTCCTGTGGTGTAAATACTCCCACTACAGCCAATTTCAAGCTGTTGATGTTCTACAGTGTAAGAAGATATGGATGCATTAAGCAAATGTGAGCCAGCATGAGCCGGCTTCAGCTCACTTCTGGTCCTTGCTGTCCAAGAGCTTACAGTCAAATTGGGAAGGCATACATTTAAAATATTACTTTAGTAAAAGTGCAACTTCAAACTATGACAGGGCTGTGAAGAAAGGAAATGTGGCATTATGGTAGACTGTAATAAATGAATATAAACTAGTTTGTGAAATTATTGGAAGTATTCACTGGGAAACTGATATTTAAGCTGAGAGCTGAAGGTGCAAAAGATTACTCATGGAAAGGAGGAGCATTTCAGATAGAAGTTACAGCTCATGCAAAGGCTCTGTGGTAGGAAAAACTTGGTGTATTTCAAGAAAATAAAAGAAGGCTTTGTGGCTGAACAGTGAGAGGAAAAGGAGCATGTGCTGAGTTTGAAGCAGTAGACATGAACCATTCTTGGCTTATAAGCTATGAGAAAAATGTGGACCTTTATCCCAAAAGCAGAGGTTATCTATTGAAGAGTTTTAAGCCTGGGATTAAAATGATGAAATTTTGTTTTGAAAATATCACTCTAGCTATAGCACAGAGAAAAGACTGGCGTTGACCTGAATGGAAAGCTGGGAGGCAATGAGTAGTTTATTACGGTAGCCTATGTAAGAGATGCTCGTAAATTGCCCTAGGGTGATGGCAATAAAAATGGAGAGAAGGGGAAAGATTTCAGAGATATTTATGACTCTAAATTAAGATGAGTTAATATGGGTTAGTGTCCAATAATATGTTGCCAAGTCCTAAGTTTGCACAACTGTCTGGGTAGTGATGCCAGAGAGAAAGTATGAGAACACCACTGCATATGTGTATGCATGTGTGCACATGCAGCAGGGAGAAATCAGAAGTTTTGGGCATAATGAGTGTGGATAATCTTTGAGACATCTAAGTGGATGTGTCAAATAGGTTAGATATATAGGCCTAGAATTCAGAGTAGAGGTCTGGCCTAGAGTCTACATTTTGGAGTAATTTTTATGTAAAAGAAAATTGAAGACTCCTGTGCCATTAACCCTACTCTTTGGGCAGCAGTCGTCTTCCAAGCACGTGTCAGATGGCTTAAATTTTTTTTTCTGGGATTCTTTTTCATTTGTATAAGGGGATAATAATGCATCTTGGCAACTCAATAAGATTTGGTGACTACTGAATTTATTTTCTGAACTCTTTTTCTTTAAAGATTTGTATTCACTTGATAGGCAGTATATTAACTGGAGTAGTGCACACCAACTGGTTAGCATAGTGCCTGGCCCTAGTAAGAACTCAGAAAATGGTCTCCTCCTCCTCCTCCTCCTCCTCCTCCTCCTCCTCTTCCTCCTCCTCTTTATCCTCCTCCTCCTGCTTCTTCTTCTCTTGGTATCTGGATAACAATTTCTTACTTTTTATTATCAATAGGCTTGTTTTATCAGTGTATCAAAAAGAAACTCATAATATTTAGGGGAAAATGTCTAAGATATATAGTTAAGGTGTATGTGTATGTGTGTGTTTTCTGTTTGTGTGTGTGCAAAGGTGTAGATAAGTAGAAAAGTCTTGGAAAGGATACATACTAGATTTGATGAAATTGTCTCTGAAGATGTAGAATTGAAGGGGGTTTAGGCAACAAACAGGGCTTTTTTTAACTAAAAATCTGTAAAATTTGAATTTTCATGAGTATGCATTCTTTTTATAATTTTTTGGAAAATGAATTTACATTGCATAAGTTGAACAAACATAGCTTTCACAGGATGCTGGTCCAGCAGTGACCAAACACATAGTGCATGCAAGGCAGCTCTGAGAGTCAGGTACTGCCATGTATGAATTATTGCAGATAGAATCACTGTGAAATGATTGTTGAATTGTTTTCCTGGTAAAAAGTTACTTAAATGGTAGAGAAGATAAAACAAAATCAAGACACTCGATCTGTATTTCAGTTGCTATGTAACAAACCACTCAATACAGTAATTTAAAACAACAATACTTATTTTGCTCACAGGTTTGCTATTTGCCTAGGGGCACATTTTGTCTCTGCTCCATATGACATCAGATGAAGTGTCTAGAAGGCTAAAGGGTGAAATCATCTTCAGGAGCACTCATTCATGTGTCTGGTGGTTGGTGCAGGCTGTTGGCTGGGACCACCATGTGGTCGTGACTATATAGAACATCTACATGTGGCCCTTCCACGTGGTTGTCCGCATCATAATATGGTGGCTAAGTTCCAAAGGCAGGTGTCCCAAGAGAGCCCAGTGGAAGCTGTATCAACTTCATATTTTATTTCTTTTTTATTTCTTCTTCTTCTTTGTTTGCTTTTTGAGATGGAGTCTCGCTCTGTCACCACGGCTGGAGTGCAGTGGCACGATCTCGGCTTATGGCAACCTCCGCCACCCGGGTGCAAGCAAATTCTCCTGCCTTAGCCACCAGAGTAGCTGGGACTACAGGTGCATGCCGCCACGCCCAGCTAGTTTTTTGTATTTTAGTAGAGACGGGGTTTCACCGTGTTGCCCAGGCTGGTCTCAAACTCCTAAACTTAGGCAATCCACCCTCCTTAGCCTACCAAAGTGCTAGGATTACAGCATGAACCACCATACCCTGCTTACTTATTTATTTAGAGACAATTTGTTCCTATGTTGCTCAGGCCAGCCTTGAATTCCTGAGCTCAAGGGATCCTTCTGCCTTAGCCTTCCCAGTAGCTGGGACAACAAGTGCATGCCACCATGCTTGGATTAGTATCAACTTTTATGATCTATTCTTGAAAGTCACACAGTATCATTTCCTCCACATTCTCTCAGTAAATGTAGTCACAATGCATCACCCAGATTCAAGGAGAGAAAAAAATAGATTCTCCTTCTTGATGAACAAGTAACAAGTTCTGGAAGAGCATGTGGAATCACAAATATTAATGTGACCATTTTTGGAAAATGTAAATAGCCAAAATAAGTCCTCCTTTCCAGTGTTATCTGTGCCACAATTTTGCAGTGCAAATATAAAAAATTATCCAGATTCTCTCAGTTGCCACAGCTGAATGTGAGAATTGCAACTCGACTCCAAAACCATATTCATACATTGTGAGAGCTGTATTTTTACATAGGAAGCCAAATAATTTTAGTAATGGAGTATTATCTTTCCCATGCTTAGCACAGCTATGATTTTAAAATTAATTTCCCAGTGCACTGTCAAATTTATTTTAACCTAAAAGGCAAATTGACACATTCCAGGCATAGTGAAAGTCTACCTTTGCTTGGTCTGACCCAGGAAGCCGGTAGGTTTCTATTATTTGTTTTTGTTTCTAAGCTTACTCCTCAAATGCAAACAAAGATAAAGCACAGAAAGGAAATTCATGAAAATGAATGTTTGCAATGGAATTTCAAATTGTTCTCTTCAGTGCACATTAGTATCCTTCCTGTGTACCAGCTATGCTTTGTACAGGCTGTGTGGGACTTACTGTGTTGTCTGAAAGTTGGATTCGTTTCTCATATTATTTATTTATTAGAACTGGAGTCAATTCATTCATCTGTATCCCTGATGCCTTTGGTTCCAACTAGGGCATGTGTGCTAGACCATTAACAGGAGACTAATCACCCTGTATTTATTGATTAACCATAGAGTAGTGCTTAGAGGATTGTCAGAAAACATCCAGTTAATGGAGTCCACTAGATTAGAATTTCCTTTTGTTTTATGGTGTGAATTGTTAGCCCAAAATGAGCTGTAAATTGCATCTTCAGGGATTCTACTTTTTAGGAACACTATTATTGTAAATTTTTATTTCTTTGGACATATACATGTTTTTTCCTGTTTTCCTTAAGAAGTTAAGGTCATTATGTCACAGAAATTTTAAAAATTAAACTCTTTTAGTATTGACATGTAAAACAAAACAAAATGAAAACCCCATACTTTCACACTGTCTTTTAACATGTGAAAAACAGCTTTTATACGTGGTTAGATAAATCAGTTAAATTGAATTTTAACAAAGTTTTGCCCCCAAATGTTTTCTCGTTTAGATTGAAGACAAACATGACACATTTATCTTAAGATAAGTCAATTTTTGATTCTTTAGAAATTTATCAGACTCGAAACCTTTAGCAGCCCTTCTCCCATAATTACAATGCCAAAATAGCAAAATGAATGAACTCACAGTCTGTGTCTTCCCTGGAATTAACAACATAGATGGAATCCAAATATTGTGTGCCTGCATGAGTATATTCATTTATGTTATACTTGTAAGGAATGTTTACTAATGTCCCCAGCTCAGACATTTATTATAAAAATCATCAGTTAAGATAGCCAGCCTAGCAGTTCGCCAGTTCACCTAGGGGAGCTTTCATGAAGTATGGATTCTTGAGCCCCTCACCCTAAAGATGTTGTTCATATGCTAAGTATAAGACTTAGGAAATCTGTATTCTTCAAATATAGAATCTTATGCTTCTGAGTTATCAGTCCAGTGTGGGAACAGCTGAACTAGAGCATTTGGTAACCCTTGACGTAATTTTCGTAGTGTGAGATACTCTGCCCTGATAGAAATGTTTAATACCCCAGGACAAAGTGATATTATATTTGAATTTCTCTCCTTGTTACATTTTACAGTAGGGATGCAGGATAACACTAAAGTTTTATATATTGACTCACTTTATAGTAACAGCACAGCTTTATTTTAAAAATAGGGAAAGGAATTGTAATTCATAAATTTTATCATTTCCCTCTTTAGTTTGGTGTTTTGACCGAAATGAATTTTTATATAAATATGTTATATATAATAATAATAGTGATTATTATTATCATTATTTGATCATAATATTTCTTTTAGATTGCCTAAGTACCTCTCACTGAAACCTGTGGAATAAATGAACAACTACAAACAATTCATTATGGTTAGAGGCAATGAATGAGGCACACTTTATGAAAGACGAAATTGTTGCATGGAGCCACAAAAACTAAATAAGATTTCCACCAGTAGAGGAGTAGGGAAAATATATTTCCAGGTAGGACACAGAAAAAACAAAGGCACAGGGCTTGAAGTTTCACAGTACATTCAAAGATGACTAAGTAGCTCCATGTAGCCAGGCTCCAATATATATGAGAGCCATCATGGCTTGAAATACTCAGTTTTCAGTGGCAGGAAGAAAGAATTCTATCTTGATTCTAGGGCCAATGATCTGGAGTAGCTTTTTGAAGAAATGTGTTAAGATAGATTCTGAGGCTGCATCTGGCTCTGGGGTTGATTGGGGCTTAGCTGTGGGCATAAGAGTGGGCAACAGAGTATTAGTGCCATACATTTTATATCCCTCTGCTACACTGTGTACATTTCACATATGTATTCTTGATCTTAGTGTTTTCTTTCACACCTTCTTTTAACTTGGTAATCAAAATGTTTTTCTCCTGCTCTTGATTCTCATTGTGATATCTTAGATTGTATATTGAGATCCTTGAGGGATTCATGAAATGCTGATCCTTTCACAAGGGTGTTTTGCTATTGGCTGTTATTTCAATCTTGTTGGTGAGTGCTGTGGCAGGACTCGGCTGGAAACTAATGAAGTGGCAAAAACCAGATGAAATACAACGTAGTGTTCACTTCTGAGTTTCTGAATCAGTGATCAAGTCAAAGGGATGACTGATGAACTGTTAATTTGATTTGCTGCATGTATGGATTTTCATTTGAAAGCTGATGGGGCACAGACATATTTTTTCTCCAGAAGAAAAAGAGCTAGAGTAGAAATTAAACCCTACTTCAACTTTTACCAAGAAAGCTCACACTGATTATCCGAGCACCCACATTATTATATATGTATATATGTATTGATTGGTCTGGTAATTTTTCAATTTGCTAGTTTCAGAAACAAATCTGAATACCTTAAACACTTCAAGGAACTTTTATTTATTTATTTATTTTTTTTTTATTATACTTTAAGTCCTAGGGTACATGTGCACAACGTGCAGGTTTGTTACATATGTATACATGAGCCATGTTGGTGTGCTGCACCCATTAACTTATCATTCACATTAGGTATGTATATCTCCTAATGCTATCCCTCCCCCTCCCCCCTCCCCACAATAGGATCCAGTGTGTGATATTCCACTTCGTGTGTCCAAGTGATCTCATTGTTCAATTCCCACCTGTGAGTGAGAACATGCGGTATTTGGTTTTCTGTTCTTACGATAGTTTGCTGAGAATGATGGTTTCCAGCTGCATCCATGTCCCTACAAAGGACACGAACTCATCCTTTTTTATGGCTGCATAGTATTCCATGGTGTATATGTGTCACATTTTCTTAATCCAGTCTGTCACTAATGGACATTTGGGTTGATTCCAAGTCTTTGCTATTGTGAATAGTGATGCAATAAACATACGTGTGCATGTGTCTTTATAGCAGCGTGATTTCTAATCCTTTGGGTATATCCCCAGTAATGGGATGGCTGTCAAGTGATATTTCTAGTTCTAGATCCTTGAGGAATCGCCACACTGTTTTCTACAATGGTTGAACTAGTTTACAGTCCCACCAACAGTGAAAAAGTGTTCCTATTTCTCCACATCCTCTCCAGCACCTGTTGTTTCCTGATTTTGTAATGACTGCCATTCTAACTGGTGTGAGATGGTACCTCATTGTGGATACCATCGTGGTTTTGTGGTACCCATTGTGGTTTTGATTCGCATTTCTCTGATGGCGAGTGATGATGAGCATTTTTTCATGTGTCTGTTGGCTGTATAAATGTCTTCTTTTGAGAAGTGTCTGTTCATATCCTTTGCCCACTTTTTGATGGGGTTGTTTATTTTTTTCTTGTAAATTTGTTTGAGTTCTTTATAGGTTCTGGGTATTAGCCCTTCATCAGATGAGTAGATTGCAAAAATTTTCTCCCATTCTGTAGGTTGCCTGTTCACTCTGTTGGTAGTTTCTTTTGCTCTGCAGAAGCTCTTTAGTTTAATTAGATTCCATTTGTCAATTTTGGCTTTTGCTGCCGTTGCTTTTGGTGTTTTAGCCATGAAGTCCTTGCCCATGCCTATGTCCTGAATGGTATTACCTATGTTTTCTTCTAGGGTTTTTATGGTTTTAGGTCTAACATTTAAGTATCTAATCCATCTTGAATTAATTTTCATATAAGGAGTAAGGAAAGGATCCTGACAAACCTGACAAAAACAAAAGATGGGGAAAGGATTCCCTATTTAATAAATGGTGCTGGGAAAATTGGCTNAAACAAAAGATGGGGAAAGGATTCCCTATTTAATAAATGGTGCTGGGAAAATTGGCTAGCCATAAGTAGAAAGCTGAAACAAGGAACTTTTAAAATGCAAGGAACTTTTAAAACTTTTAAGTAATTACAAGACATGTAATTTATGTGAAACTTCCTTTTGTTGTTCCCACTATTTTTTAGTTATGTCTGGAAATATTATCTGGACAAAATATGTAGGCATTTTATAAATATCATTTAATAATTTTCTGTTTAATTAGCATGTTTTTTCCAATTCTAAGGCTCTCTTAGTGCTTCATGTTAGCATTCCAAAATCAGGATGTGTGCATTGTAATTTCAGTGAACATGTCATTGAGTGTTTCCTGTCTGTTTCATCTCTCACTTCCCTACCTCGGCCTCCCATCCCCACCCCCAGTACCAAAAGGCTGTTATTGAATCTATGTTACTTCATGGCCATTTTAGAATTTAGGGTCTGTGGAAAGTGCATGCTTAGAGGATGGATGGCTCTCATTAACTTGGCAAAAATGAGGGAGTGGGAACGTTGTCTGGATAAATAAGGCAGGAAAAGAATTCCTTTGATTTCCAAACCATTATCTCCCCCATCCTCTTTATTTTGAATGTGACTCTGTGTATGTCTGACAAGTGTGAGTTTGAGAAGACTTTTCTGCAATGTCTAAAGGAGCATAAAAAACCATATCAGGTGCCTTACAATTATCTCTAATATTTTAAAGTTATTTTAGTAAGCTGATGAGGTCGATTAGTTATTGATGCTAGAGGGAACAATTTTCCTTTTACCTGGAGATTCGGTTAAAAACCTTAGAATCTTAAAATGTTAAATTAAGGGAGAGTTTTAAATGTTGTCCAGCCCAGGCAAAGTCTAGATAGGGAGTATTGTCCTCTAGGAACCTTCTTCTAGCTTTGGGTCCAGGGTTCTGTTTGCTAATTCCTCAACCCGATGACTATGAGAAGTTCTTAGACTCCCTACCCATTACTTTTGACCTTAAAATACAAGCATTTAATCCAACTTAAATTTTTTGGTTGCTATAAATGGATTAAGTTGCTTACCCCTCAGCAAAATGTAGGAGAGATTTAGGGGTCAGACAGACTATAGTTCAAACCTCAGTTGTGTCACCTCTTAGCTTTGTGACTGGTCATGTTACTTAATGTCTCTGGGCCTTAGTCACTTATTCAAGTCATTCAAAAAATGATTGGTGCAAATGAAATGTGCCAGCACAAGCCTAGATGCTGAGTATACATTGCTAAACAACACAGACACAGTTCCTGCTCTTAAAGAGCTCTGCTCATGAAAATTCATGAGAATGAGTTGCCAATTACAAAACAGAGGATAAGTTCTGTGATAAAGATAATCTCAGCTTGGAGATGGGGGCACATGGTACAGGCAGGCCTTTTGGAGAGATTACATCAAAACTGAGATGTGAAGCATATTAGTAGTAAGGCAGTTAGGAGGAATTAAGAGTGCCTTAACTTCCTCCACTGTAAAATAGGGGCACACCTTCCTTATTGGGTAATAGTAAGAAACAGAGACAATGAATATAATGCATCAGGAATGTGCCTGACAATTCAGCATAGGGTCAGAAAACATGTATTGAATATATACTACTCTAGGCAATGGGATTGAAAAATGAGTAGGATGCTGACCCCATCCTCCTGGGTCTTGGAGGCCAGAAGTGTAGCTCTAGCTCCCTGTATTGTCTCTGTTGCTCTTGCCCATTGTATTGTACTTGCCTTTTCACATGTCTCAACCGGGAGGCTTCCCGAATCCAGTGTTGGTGATGTGGTGCAACTGAAGACATGGAGCATAGCAGTAATGGTGGCTTTGCCAGAACAGTTCTACTTTGAGATGCTTGAGCATTGCTCTTTCCCTTGTGGTCTCCCAGCCTGGTTCTTTGATCCTCTTAGAGATTCTTTGAGCTCTTCAATATCTTTATATTTCTTTCCTGCCAAAATGCCAAAGTTTGTTTCTGTAGCTTGGAACTAAGAACACTCTCTGTTTGTGCCCATCAGGATCCAGCCAGGAAAATAGCCTCCTAGGTCTTGCAAACAGATTGGATTTAATGCGGATACTTGGTTAAAAGGGTGGTAGAGAAGCTGGAAAGCCCTGCAAGGAGCAGGGAGTAGCCCAGCGATTAGTACCAGCTAGAAGCTGCTATCACGCTTAGGGTTGAGGGACAGTGAAGGAAGAGCTTGTCGTTTAGCAGGAGGTAGAACCACAGTAGGGGCTGAAGTAGGCCTGTAAGTCAAAAGGCAGTTGACATGTACATGTAATAGAAGCTCAAATACGTTTTGGCTAAATGAATAAAGAGAATAATCAGGGAGAAGTCTAGGACCAGAACTGTATGTTATACCAAATCTAAAAGGTTAGGGGAATAAGAAGATTCCGTCTAAAAAGCAATCAGAGGAGGAAAACAGGCAGAGGCAGTGTGTCCTGGAAACCACAGCTCTGAAATAATCAAATCTGCCAGACTCTTAACTGAATTTCTACCAAATAGACCTCTGAATTCTTCACTGAGTCCAGATAGAAGATCCAGAGTGCTTATCCATAAGCTCTGGGCATCATAGCTTCTAATCCAGGCTATTCCCTGGATAACTTGTGTTATTAAATGAGGATAACAGTGCTTGCCAATTTTACTTGGGCAAGATGGGAAGCAATGAATAAGGAAGATTTTAGAATACTTGGCAAAAGAGAGAAATGTGTCACAGCAGGAAACTTAATTGATAAACTAGAGATAAGCACATTTACTCTCACAGTTTTAATTTATGGACTGTCCTATATGGCTTACATGAATAAAAGGAATGTATTACCTCTGTTAGGGACAGCGCTGCCTTACTGCGTAAGAGAAAGCAAAGGTCTGTGTTTGACATTTATGAGAAGAAACATGGTCAAAAGGAAAGAGCATAGTTCCTTTTCTTTCTTTCTTCACTTATTTATACCTCTTTTAGTAATAATTATTAATTTTTAGTATGTGTGTATATTTATGTTAAAATGACATACATTTACGATACATAACATGATGTTTTGAAATATGTGTAAGCCGTGGAATGGGTGAATTAAGCTAATTAACATATGCATTGTCTCACATACTTTTGTGTATGTGGTGAGAACATTTAGCGTCTACTCTCAGCCCTTTTCAAGTATACAATAAATTGTTATTAACAGTAGTCACCATGTTATTCAATAGATTTCTTGAACTTATTCCTCCTGTCTAACTAAAATTGTATAACCTTTAATCAATATCTCCCCATTCACCCTTCCCTCAGTCCCCAGTGCCCACCATCCTACTCTTTGCTTTTAGGGGTTTCGATTTTTTAGATTCCACACATAGGTGAGATTGTGCCTTGTCTTTCTGTGCCTGGTTTATTTCACTTAATATAATGTCCTCGAGTTTTGTGCATGTTGTTCCAAATGACAAAATTTCCTTTTATTTTAAGGCTGAATAGTGTTATGTTGTGTATATAGAACATGTTTTCTTTATTGATTCATCCACAGATGGACATTTAGGTTGGTTCCATCTCTTGGCTACTGTGAATAAAGCTGCAATGAACACTGGGATGCAGATATGGGGAAAAGGTATAGATTTAATATTCAAACAGACCTCATTTTAATCTCAGCTCTGCTGCACATTAGCCTTGTGATTTTAAACATGTTTTACAGTGAGTTTCAGTTTCTTGATGTTTAAAATGGGTATCATAATAATAATTCCTGGCTTAGAATTGTGAGAATTTTTATGATTATGTGGGCGAAGTTTCTCCCACGATGCCCACACAGGATGGGAACTTCATAAATATTTGTTCCCTTCCTCAATCTCTCCCCTTCCCCTGCCCCTGCTTTTGTTAAAAAAAACAAACAAAGAAACAAAGAAACAAAAAAACATTGCTCTAACCTAGGAGAAAAAGTAAGAAAGTAAACTGAAATACTTTTTTAGGACAGAAAAGCTAGCATGAATTGGTTTTATAGAGAAATACTTAAAGGATTTAACCCCGCACCCTCAGACTTCATGTTCCTGCTCATTATTGAAAGCACCAAAATCCCTGGGAATTATAAATCCAAAGCCATTTGGCTCAGAATTTTACATGTTAAAAAAAAAATTCATCTGCATTTATTTTGCTTCTGACAAAATCGTCACTTCCCATAGCTGTCATATACTATCAACTTGCTTATATTTTGTGTGAGATTTCATGCTTAGGTGGTGTCTTGGTGTTTCTGTGACCCAAGCAAGGAGTTCCTGTGACTGTGTCACACTGTTTCTTCTTCACACGGCTGGAAATATGATCGCCTCTCAAGGCCTATCACAAAGGACTGGCCCTTTGCTACGGGTCGGCAATAGCAAGGAGTGTTGCCAAGATACAACACGAAACAAGACCTTTAGGTCTCCCTCTGGGTTTCTGGAACAGCTGTCTCTAGCTCAGCTGCTGAAGTTTCAACTCCTTCATTGAAATCCAAACACATCTGTACCCCAGACAGGAAAATGCCTAGTAAGTTGTTTTCCTCCATGCTGGTTCGTCTTGTGGTTTTTGTGCAGCCCGTAAAGACAGTGTGAGTGCTGAGGACCTCAACAGGTTCTTTGCAAGGACAGAGGCGCACATGGTGATGGGTCACTTATGGAGAAAAGTATCATGACACCTGGATGTTCACAACCCTCAGGCTGTTCACAGCTTACCATGGCTTTGAAACATCGTGTGGAGCTCAGACAAATTCAGGCCTCACTGAAGTGTTATCCTCATGCAGGCAACCTACATGCCTTCTCTTTCATCTTTTTATGATTATTTGGCAGAATCCTTTTTTTATTCATTTAATTTCAGAGCACAACAGTGATATTTATCCCTTTATTTATATGTCAGTTACCTGCGTTCAAATGTCAATTTTTAGTATTGTGACTTGCTGTTTTAGGAAATACTATTTCAAACCAAAATGTATTCTTTCTTTTCTTTTTTTTTTTTTTTTAAGGGTGATTGTAGTGTCAAGTCAAGCTTAACTCATGTTCTAGGTAGAAGAGGTAAAAACAAAACGTTTTCCCTCTTTCATAATTAGTTTATCTCTGCAGGTTCCTTTTCCAGACAGGAAAAACCCTTTCAGGGTAATGGAGACCCATGTTATGGGTTCATGGAATAGCAGGTTCTTCCCTTCCTGGGAATACTTCCTAGCAGTGTGGACTCCATGCTGGGCACTTCCACCATGACCTGCAA
Source organism: Theropithecus gelada (assembly GCF_003255815.1). NCBI lineage: Eukaryota > Metazoa > Chordata > Mammalia > Primates > Cercopithecidae > Theropithecus > Theropithecus gelada. Next base: position 79,415,256 of record NC_037683.1, read on the forward strand.
TCTTGAGGCTTCTCTTAGAATTTAGTGCTTCAGAATCACTGCAGCCTCGCCGGTTCTCCTGTATCCTTCCTTCCTTGCCTCCTTCTTTATTTATTTATGCTAACCAAATGCCATAGTTAACCAAGTCCTGTTCCTTGAGGATTACTTCAGATGTGTGTACTTATTTATTTTAATATCTAATTCCATATTCTAAATAGAATACTACCTCTACACACTTCTATTATGGTAGATAACGATTTCTCCCTTAAGTCCCTTTTTCCTTCCTTTATCCTTCCAGTTTATTACATCGCAGTTTTCAAGATTTACATTATTCTGACAATGGAAATATTTTCTGCTGAGCCAAGGAGCATACTATCATTATAACTCCTTTCTTGTTCTATTATCATTTTTTCTAGAGCTGATAATTCACTCATTTAAAAAATGCCTTAGTTTTCTCTGTCTGTGTTACTGTCTTTGCTTCCCCTAACATCTGGCAATATTCAAGACATTGTTTTCATCACAGTATCAGTGCCGCATTTAATTTTTTTATAACTCTCTAAGGCAGGTAGCTATAATCTGTGTTTTACAGATGGGAAGCATGAAGCACAGAGAAATTAATTGGCTCACATAAGATGGGAAGTGGCAGAGCCAGGACTTGAACCCAGGCAGTCTGACTCCTGCACTCATGTTCCAAAGCACAAGACATACAGTATCTCGATGTATAACTACCTACATTAGCAGCTGTACCACCTAATCCAATTAGTTGAATTTTTTTTTTTTAAATGGAGCTCTTCCTCCATATGTCTCTGGACCCTTGTTGCATCTGTATTGCTTGTTTTCTAAACCTATGTATGGTTATCATATTAAGACTTATTTTCATTATTGTCCAGGGAATTTCTTTCATCTTCCTCCTGTGTTGATTCCTTATTTTCTGGATATTGTTTTGTCTTTCTTGCATTAGATGAAGCTCATCTTTTAGAAGACTTCTTGAGAAAAGGTGCGTGGGTGAAGATTTCTTAAATCTTAAATGTCGGAAAACATTTGTATTTTTCCTTGCTAGTACNTTTTTTTAAATTTATTTATTATTATTATACTGTAAGTTGTAGGGTACATGTGCATAACGTGCAGGTTTGTTACATATGTATACTTGTGCCTTGTTGGTGTGCTGCACCCATCAACTCGTCATTTACATCAGGTATAACTCCCAATGCAATCCCTCCCCCCGCCCCCCTCCCCATGATAGGCCCCGGTGTGTGATGTTCCCCTTCCCGAGTCCAAGTGATCTCATTGTTCAGTTCCCACCTATGAGTGAGAACATGCGGTGTTTGGTTTTCTGTTCTTGTGATAGTTTGCTAAGAATGATGGATTCCAGCTGCATCCATGTCCCTACAAAGGACACAAACTCATCCTTTTTTATGGCTGCATAGTATTCCATGGTGTATATGTGCCACATTTTCTTAATCCAATCTGTCACTGATGGACATTTGGGTTGATTCCAAGTCTTTGCTATTGTGAATAGTGCTGCAATAAACATACGTGTGCATGTGTCTTTATAGCAGCATAATTTATAATCCTTTGGGTATATCCCCAGTAATGGGATGGCTGGGTCATATGGTACATCTAGTTCTAGATCCTTGAGGAATCGCCATACTGTTTTCCATAATGGTTGAACTAGTTTACAATCCCACCAACAGTGTAAAAGTGTTCCTATTTCTCCACATCCTCTCCAGCACCTGTTGTTTCCTGACTTTTGAATGATCGCCATTCTAACTGGTGTGAGATGGTATCTCATTGTGGTTTTGATTTGCATTTCTCTGATGGCCAGTGATGATGAGCATTTTTTCATGTGTTTGTTGGCTGTATGAATGTCTTCTTTTGAGAAATGTCTATTCATATCCTTTGCCCACTTTTTGATGGGGTTGTTTGTTTTTTTCTTGTAAATTTGTTGGAGTTCTTTGTAGGTTCTGGATATTAGCCCTTTGTCAGATGAGTAGATTGCAAAAATTTTCTCCCATTCTGTAGGTTGCCTGTTCACTCTGATGGTAGTTTCTTTTGCTGTGCAGAAGCTCTTTAGTTTAATGAGATCCCATTTGTCAATTTTGGCTTTTGCTGCCGTTGCTTTTGGTGTTTTAGACATGAAGTCTTTGCCCATGCCTATGTCCTGAATGGTACTACCTAGATTTTCCTCTAGGATTTTTATGGTATTAGGTCTAACATTTAAGTCTCTAATCCATCTTGAATTAATTTTCGTATAAGGAGTAAGGAAAGGATCCAGTTTCATGGCTGTAGATGTGTGGTATTATTTCTGAGGACTCTGTTCTGTTCCATTGGTCTATATCTCTGTTTTGGTACCAGTACCATGCTGTTTTGGTTACTGTAGCCTTGTAGTATAGTTTGAAGTCAGGTAGCGTGATGCCTCCAGCTTTGTTCTTTTGACTTAGGATTGTCTTGGAGATGCGGGCTCTTTTTTGGTTCCATATGAACTTTAAAGCAGTTTTTTCCAATTCTGTGAAGAAACTCATTGGTAGCTTGATGGGGATGGCATTGAATCTATAAATTACCTTGGGCAGTATGGCCATTTTCACGATATTGATTCTTCCTATCCATGAGCATGGTATGTTCTTCCATTTGTTTGTGTCCTCTTTTATTTCACTGAGCAGTGGTTTGTAGTTCTCCTTGAAGAGGTCCTTTACATCCCTTGTAAGTTGGATTCCTAGGTATTTGATTCTCTTTGAAGCAATTGTGAATGGAAGTTCATTCATGATTTGGCTCTCTGTTTGTCTGTTACTAGTGTATAAGAATGCTTGTGATTTTTGCACATTAATTTTGTATCCTGAGACTTTGCTGAAGTTGCTTATCAGCTTAAGGAGATTTTGGGCTGAGACAATGGGGTTTTCTAAATATACAATCATGTCATCTGCAAAGAGGGACAATTTGACTTCTTCTTTTCCTAACTGAATACCCTTGATTTCTTTCTCTTGCCTGATTGCCCTAGCCAGAACTTCCAACACTATGTTGAATAGGAGTGGTGAGAGAGGGCATCCCTGTCTTGTGCCAGTTTTCAAAGGGAATTTTTCCAGTTTTTGCCCATTCAGTATGATATTGGCTGTGGGTTTGTCATAAATAGCTCTTATTATTTTGAGGTACGTTCCATCAATACCGAATTTATTGAGCGTTTTTAGCATGAAGGGCTGTTGAATTTTGTCAAAAGCCTTTTCTGCATCTATTGAAATAATCATGTGGTTCTTGTCTTTGGTTCTGTTTATATGCTGGATTATGTTTATTGATTTGCGAATGTTGAACCAGCCTTGCATCCCAGGGATGAAGCCCACTTGATCATGGTGGATAAGCTTTTTGATGTGTTGTTGAATCCGGTTTGCCAGTATTTTATTGAGGATTTTTGCATCGATGTTCATCAGGGATATTGGTCTAAAATTCTCTTTTTTTGTTGTGTCTCTGCCAGGCTTTGGTATCAGGATGATGTTGGCCTCATAAAATGAGTTAGGGAGGATTCCCTCTTTTTCTATTGATTGGAATAGTTTCAGAAGGAATGGTACCAACTCCTCCTTGTACCTCTGGTAGAATTCAGCTGTGAATCCATCTGGTCCTGGACTTTTTTTGGTTGGTAGGCTATTAATTGTTGCCTCAATTTCAGAGCCTGCTATTGGTCTATTCAGGGATTCAACTTCTTCCTGGTTTAGTCTTGGAAGAGTGTAAGTGTCCAGGAAATTATCCATTTCTTCTAGGTTTTCCAGTTTATTTGCGTAGAGGTGTTTATAGTATTCTCTGATGGTAGTTTGTATTTCTGTGGGGTCGGTGGTGATATCCCCTTTTTCATTTTTAATTGCGTCGATTTGATTCTTCTCTCTTTTCTTCTTTATTAGTCTTGCTAGTGGTCTGTCAATTTTGTTGATCTTTTCAAAAAACCAACTCCTGGATTCATTGATTTTTTGGAGGGTTTTTTGTGTCTCTATCTCCTTCAGTTCTGCTCTGATCTTAGTTATTTCTAGCCTTCTGCTAGCTTTCGAATGTGTTTGCTCTTGCTTCTCTAGTTCTTTTAATTGCGATGTTAGAGTGTCAATTTTAGATCTTTCCTGCTTTCTCTTGTGGGCATTTAGTGCTATAAATTTCCCTCTACACACTGCTTTAAATGTGTCCCAGAGATTCTGGTATGTTGTATCTTTGTTCTCATTGGTTTCAAAGAACATCTTTATTTCTGCCTTCATTTCGTTATGTACCCAGTAGTCATTCAGGAGCAGGTTGTTCAGTTTCCATGTAGTTGAGCGGTTTTGATTGAGTTTCTTAGTCCTGAGTTCTAGTTTGATTGCACTGTGGTCTGAGAGACAGTTTGTTATAATTTCTGTTCTTGTACATTTGCTGAGGAGTGCTTTACTTCCAATTACGTGGTCAATTTTGGAGTAAGTACGATGTGGTGCTGAGAAGAATGTATATTCTGTTGATTTGGGGTGGAGAGTTCTATAGATGTCTATTAGGTCTGCTTGCTGCAGAGATGAGTTCAATTCCTGGATATCCTTGTTAACTTTCTGTCTCGTTGATCTGTCTAATGTTGACAATGGAGTGTTGAAGTCTCCCATTATTATTGTATGGGAGTCTAAGTCTCTTTGTAAGTCTCTAAGGACTTGCTTTATGAATCTGGGTGCTCCTGTATTGGGTGCATATATATTTAGGATAGTTAGCTCTTCCTGTTGAATTGATCCCTTTACCATTATGTAATGGCCTTCTTTGTCTCTTTTGATCTTTGATGGTTTAAAGTCTGTTTTATCAGAGACTAGTATTGCAACCCCCGCTTTTTTTTGTTCTCCATTTGCTTGGTAAATCTTCCTCCATCCCTTTATTTTGAGCCTATGTATGTCTCTGCGTGTGAGATGGGTCTCCTGAATACAGCAGACTGATGGGTCTTGACTCTTTATCCAGTTTGCCAGTCTGTGTCTCTTAATTGGAGCATTTAGTCCATTTACATTTAAGGTTAAGATTGTTATGTGTGAACTTGATCCTGCCATTATGATATTAACTGGTTATTTTGCTCATTAGTTGATGCAGTTTCTTCCTAGCCTCGATGGTCTTTACATTTTGGCATGTTTTTGAGATGGCTGGTACCGGTTGTTCCTTTCCATGTTGAGTGCTTCCTTCAGGGTCTCTTGTAAGGCAGGCCTAGTAGTGACAAAATCTCTAAGCATTTGCTTATCTGTAAAGGATTTTATTTCTCCTTCACTTATGAAACTTAGTTTGGCTGGATATGAAATTCTGGGTTTAAAATTCTTTTCTTTAAGAATGTTGAATATTGGCCCCCACTCTCTTCTGGCTTGGAGAGTTTCTGCCGAGATCTGCTGTGAGTCTGATGGGCTTCCCTTTGTGGGTAACCCGACCTTTCTCTCTGGCTGCCCTTAAGATTTTTTCCTTCATTTCAACTTTGGTGAATCTGGCAATTATGTGTCTTGGAGTTGCTCTTCTCGAGGAGTATCTTTGTGGCGTTCTCTGTATTTCCTGGATTTGAATGTTGGCCTGCCCTACTAGGTTGGGAAAGTTCTCCTGGATGATATCCTGAAGAGTGTTTTCCAACTTGGTTCCATTTTCCCCCTCACTTTCAGGCACCCCAATCAGACGTAGATTTGGTCTTTTTACATAATCCCATACTTCTTGCAGGCTTTGTTCATTTCTTTTTCTTCTTTTTTCTTTTGGTTTCTCTTCTCGCTTCATTTCATTCATTTGATCCTCAATTGCTGATACTCTTTCTTCCAGTTGATCGAGTCGGTTACTGAAGCTTGTGCATTTGTCACGTATTTCTCGTGTCATGGTTTTCATCTCTTTCATTTCGTTTATGACCTTCTCTGCATTAATTAGTCTAGCCGTCAATTCTTCCACTTTTTTTTCAAGATTTTTAGTTTCTTTGCGCTGGGTACGTAATTCCTCCTTTAGCTCTGAGAAATTTGATGGACTGAAGCCTTCTTCTCTCATCTCGTCAAAGTCATTCTCCGTCCAGCTTTGATCCGTTGCTGGCGATGAGCTGCGTTCCTTTGCCGGGGGAGATGCGCTCTTGTTTTTTGAATTTCCAGCTTTTCTGCCCTGCTTTTTCCCCATCTTTGTGGTTTTATCTGCCTCTGGACTTTGATGATGGTGATGTACTGATGGGGTTTTGGTGTAGGTGTCCTTCCTGTTTGATAGTTTTCCTTCTAACAGTCAGGACCCTCAGCTGTAGGTCTGTTGGAGATTGCTTGAGGTCCACTCCAGACCCTGTTTGCCTGGGTAACAGCAGCAGAGGCTGCAGAAGATAGAATATTTCTGAACAGCAAGTGTACCTGTCTGATTCTTGCTTTGGAAGCTTCCTCTCAGGGGTGTACTCCACCCTGTGAGGTGTGGGGTGTCAGACTGCCCCTAGTGGGGGATGTCTCCCAGTTAGGCTACTCAGGGGTCAGGGACCCGCTTGAGCAGGGAGTCTGTCCCTTCTCAGATCTCAACCTCCGTGTTGGGAGATCCACTGCTCTCTTCAAAGCTGTCAGACAGAGTCGTTTGCGTCTGCAGAGGTGTCTGCTGCTTTGTTATTGTTTTCTGTGCCCTGCCCCCAGAGGTGGAGTCTACAGAGACAGGCAGGTTTCCTTGAGCTGCTGTGAGCTCCACCCAGTTCGAGCTTCCCAGCAGCTTTGTTTACCTACTTAAGCCTCAGCAATGGCGGGCGCCCCTCCCCCAGCCTCGTTGCTGCCTTGCCGGTAGATCACAGACTGCTGTAATAGCAATGAGGGAGGCTCCGTGGGTGTGGGACCCTCCCGGCCAGGTGTGGGATATGATCTCCTGGTGTGCCTGTTTGCTCAAAGCGCAGTATTGGGGTGGGAGTTACCCGATTCTCCAGGTGTTGTGTGTCTCAGTTCCCCTGGCTAGGAAAAGGGATTCCCTTCCCCCTTGCGCTTCTCAGGTGAGGCAATGCCTCGCCCTGCTTCAGCTCTCGCTGGTCGGGCTGCAGCAGCTGACCAGTACCGATCGTCCGGCACTCCCCAGTGAGATGAACCCAGTACCTCAGTTGAAAATGCCGAAATCACCGGTCTTCTGTGTCGCTGGCGCTGGGAGTTGAAGACTGGAGCTGCTCCTATTCGGCCATCTTGCTCCGCCCCCGAAGCTCATCTTTTAGAAGACTTCTTGAGAAAAGGTGCGTGGGTGAAGATTTCTTAAATCTTAAATGTCGGAAAACATTTGTATTTTTCCTTGCTAGTACTGAGTATTTACTGCCATTTTATTCTTGGTCTTGTGTTTGTGACCTATTGTTTCCTTTCTTGAAAGTTTTACTGTCTTCCTGGTGTACTGAAGTTTTATGACACAGCTGGGTCTTTTTGCATTTATTGTGCTAGATGCTGAATGGGCCTTTTCAATCTGGGGACTCATGTTCTTCAGGTCCAAAAAATTTTCCCATAATCTTTCTCTTGATATATTTTTTTCTAGATCCTATTGGTAGGATGTTGGGCCTGCTGCACTGGGTTTTTAGTTTCTTCTGATTTGTCTTCTATTTTTTTCTTAATATTTTGAGATATTTCCTTACCTTTATTTTCCAAATCTTACACTCACATGCACACATAATTTTAGTTATCATATTTAAATTTCTAAAAAACATTTTATTTTTTAAACAATAATCTTCATTTATTTCTCTTTTTTTCTTACTAGCATCCTGACTTTAAGGATAAATAGCTTATCTTATACCTCTGAGGTCATTAAACATAGTTGGATTAAAGTTTTCTTCTTTAGTATCTTGTCTCTGTTTCTTTTGAGTTTCCTTTCTTCTGCTTTGATATCTTTATCTTTTTTGCTGGAGGCTTTCTGGAAATGTCAGATAATTCTTGGCTATCTTTTCATATTTTAAAAGTTAGATATTTTTAAAATGCCAATAGGAAGTTCTATGCACTAGAACTTGGCTTGTTGCCTATAAGGTACACTGTGGAATAATTGGTCGAACTGGCTTTTTAATTTTTGGGATCCCTATAGATCAGTACCTATAGGTCTTCATTATTAGAAACAAGCTGCAGAAAGTGAAAACAAAAAAATTAAACTCCATGGACGACCTAGTGTTTTTGTGTAAGTCTGTCTATGGGGTAAAAGTGGATAGCTTTTTGGTGTGCACACCTCCACATTGTCTTCTGCGATGAATAATCACTTTCACGTGGAGTTTACAAACCACCAGAATCACTAAGAGGACCTGTTATTTCTATGTGCTTTCATTTTTTGCTCTTTTTTTTTTTTTTTTATTGGACTGTTCTGCTGTTTGACAAAGAATTTTACCACATGCCAAGCACAACGTTTTGGGAAAGGTCCTCATAGTCCTATGTGGAATAGCTCTGTTCCTGGGCACGGGGTGAGCAGGCATTTGGTGACCTCTCTGCTTATGTTGCCTGGTACCCTGAGGCTCTGGCAGAATTACTGTGAGGCCATTCACCTTGGCTCAGCCTGAAATCTACTCTGACAGATTTATTGGCTCTTAAACATGTATCCAAGCAGAATGTCTAAACCAATACAAGGTTTCACTCATTTGCACTCTGCAGGGAGAGAAAGAGAGATGAAAACTGTGAGGGGTGAAACTCCACAGAGATATAACTCCGCCCCAACCTCATCCTTGCATATCTACCAAGAAATGGAATTTATCATTTCTTTCCTATTTTAGGTCTCTTTTCTATCAGAACTTTCCTCAATCCATTGGTATATGAAAAGTACATTGAGGAAAGGTAATAAGATCATTCAATCAATAACTGCTTTATTCCTTCATAACATTTGTTTAATAAGGGAAAATATTGAATAAGATATGTAAGAAAATTGCGATCTTCTCTAGCTTTTCTAGGAATTGGGATGGAGAAAATGGTTTGAATTTAAATAAAAGTGAATTTAGAGCAATAAGTAAAACCATGTAATGAAGATCAGTACTAACATTATCTGTATTTTATTCATGAGAAAAATATAGCTTAGAGAGGTTAAATGACTAGGCACAGCTTACTCAGACTGTAAGTGGTGAAGTCACAGCTCAGTCTCAGGTTTCAGTTCCAAAGGTCATGTATTTCTATTGCACAGTCAGTAGTCTACAAACCTGACTGACACAGCTTTCTAGCTCCACCTACTTAGCATACTGATAAAACAAAGCTATTTTGCATACATAGCTGAAACAGAAACAGACAGGTAAACAGAAAGAAAAAAAAAAAAAACAGAGTAAATGTCCATGTGCCACAGATAAGGAAGAATCTTATAGTCAATGTAGTAAGTGCATGAGCTGATGCCAGAACAGTGCAGAGGATATTAGACATGGCTATAGGACCTAACAGCTATGGGTTAGGCTTTAACACACATACAGAATAAAGGACTTCAACTTGGGCCTGTGAAAGGTGAGAACTTAGAACTGAAGACTTGCTTCCCTCATACAAGGGAACTACAAAACACATTGTTCATGTTCTAGAAAGCAACTGATAAAATTCTCACTGATTAGATGTCTGGATGAGAAAAAGTTCCTCACAATAAAGGGAAATTTTAAAACCTGTGCTGGCTGGGCATGGTGGTTCATGCCTGTAATCCCAGAGCTTTGAGAGGCCAGGATGAGAGAATCACTTGAGGCCAGGAATTTGAGACCAGCCTGGGCAGCATAGCAAGACCCAATCTTTATAAAATCTCAGAGCTCTGAGAGGCCAAAGTGTGAGGATAGCTTGAGGCAAGGAATTTGAGACCAGCATGGGCAACACAACAAGACCCCATCCTTACAAAATATAAAAATAAAAAAATTAACTGGTCTTGGTGGTACACCTATAGTCTTAGCTACTTGGGAGGCTGAGGCAGGAGGATCGGTTGAACCCAGGAGTTCAAGGCTGTAGTCTTCTGTGATTGAGCCACTGCACTCCAGCCTGCATGATAGAGCAAGACTCTGTCTCTGGAAACAAATCTGTGCTGTGCATAGGTATGGAATCCAAATTTTACGCTATTTGCATAGTACAGGAATCTCAAATGGATATATTAATGTAGACATCATAATTACTTCAAGCTAGTGAAACTCCTGGGGTTTCCAGAAGAATCAAATATAAAACTGTCTAAAATGTTACTACCACATCTTAAAGTACACAGGAATGCCACAGGGAAAAAATATTCTAGCTGAAAATATGTTCACAATGAAAAAGAAGAAACCAAAAAAAAAAAAAAATGGTCCAAATATGGGGGAGTCACCAGACACATGTGAGAGAACTAGCACCCCCAAGAACCTGAGATAATGTAACAGTCTAAAACTGTCTAGAAATTAAATATATTTACACTCATTAAAGAGAGGAATAAAAACTCTCATGGAAAAAAATAGGACATGAAAAAGGAACAGGAACATCTGGAAAACAACCAAATAGAACAAAATGAAAAATTATGGATAAAATTAAACATAGTGGCCAACTTTAAAAGCAGATCAGGCATGGTTGAAGAGAGAGTTAGTGATATGAAAGCTGTATCTGAGGAAATTACCCAAAATGCTGCAGAGAAAGATAAAGAGGGCTACAATCCAAAAGAGAAATCAAGAGATATTGAAGATTACATTAAAAGTTACAACTTAGGTCTAATGGAAATTTCAAAAGCAGAAAATGGAGAAGGGGCAATATTTTAAGTGAAAATGGCTCTGAATTTTCCGGAACTTATAAAAGGCAGAAGCAGATTGAATTTTCCAGAAATTATAAAAAGCAGAAGCAGATTCTCAGATTGAAGCAGCGCACTGAGTCCTGTGCATAATATATAAATCTACAGCTAGATGCATCATATGAAGAGCAGAACAGTGAAGATAAGATAATTCTAGTTGAGGAGCAAGTGGAAAGAAAAGACAGACAATATATGAAGGGACAATTATTAGAATAACAGGAGACATCAGCCCAATAGCGACCAGAAGACAAGTCTGACCAATCATCAGAAACACCTGAGAAGCACATTAAAATACAATGTAAAAACTATTTTATTCCTTACCACCATATACATAAGCACACATATATGTACGTATACTCACACATACTGATCTCGAGTCTATAATTAAATTTACTTCCCAGCCTCCCCCATTAAAAAAATGAAGGGATTGAAATCATAACCAAGGATAATTTCTAAAGCATTTTTTCCCCAATAATTTCTAGAGTAACCATGCTACATAGTGCCAGAAGTTGATCACAAAAGAACAAGGAAAAGGAGTTAGTACAAACATCTTTGACCTCACAGTTCCATTTCTTCTTCCATCTTCACTAACATATGCATGATTAGGATTGAAGGACATGTTGTTTTGGCTAATAACTCCAGAATCCTGTGTGTTTGTATGCTGAGATGAATGAATGACCCCATGTTTGTAGAACCTTTGGCAAGATATGCTTCCTATCTTACTTGATATTTCATATCAAATGCAGAAGGACACCTTGACTTGCCAGTACCAGAATTTAGTCTATTTTGCCTTTATAGACATCTGTTCTCAGACTAATGGTTGTTTATATAATTGCTATAATAAAGGATAATTCCACATTAAAGTAATACTGGGTACAATTAGAATACTTATAATAGCCATGCTTTTTGAATTAGTAGCACTACTTCCAGGAATCTATCTTAAATACCCCAAACATACACATACAAAAACGCTTTGTATTCAGAGATGTTCATTCCAGCATTATATATGATGAGCAAACCTCTGGAAGTCTCTAGAAGAGTTGAAAGGCAGTAAAATCTTGTTATATTGTTCCAGACACATATAGTACTGTATTTGTTTCTTGACTTGAACTCTTTACACGTATACTTTGCTTTTCCCCTTTCAACAGAAATGCTTGGATAAACAATGGTCTAGCCACATGACAGAACTATGCCAGTATAAAAATTATACTGTGAACAGTCAGTTCAAAAAAAGAAGAAATAAAAATGTGCCATATACATACAAAGAAATATCTAACCTCATTAGTAATAAAGGACATAATTTCATTGTCACCCACCAGAATACCACATAGCTTTCTTTAATGATTAATAATAGCCAGTGTTGGCGAAGTCGTAGAGAAATGGATATTACTTTGCTGCTGGTAGTATAAGTTGGTATGTACTTTCCAGATAAAAACTTGGTAGTTTGTAGCCAAAGTCATAAAAATTCATGTAAATTATTTTTTTGCTTAGCAATTCCATGGGATGTGTGTGTGTGTATGTATTTATGTTTACATATTTTTAAATTAGGACAACTATAACATTTCTTATATTGTGAAAAATTGGGATATATTAAGTATCCAAAAATAGGAATTATTTAAATAAAATGTGATGTTATGCAATGGGATACAGTTAGAAAACATATCCATAATACATAGGTGATAATAAAAATTACAAAATTACATATAAAAAACAGTAATTTTGTTAAATTGCTGACAAGAACACATAAAATGTCAAGACAGAAATGTAGTAAGAATTAGTAATGATTATCTCTGAACGGTAGAGACAATGGTGGTATTTATTTTCTTTGCTTTTTGCATATCATTTTCTTTTACATTTTGCAATGAAGTTTTAATATTTTAATAAAAATAAAGTATAAACTTAGATCATAAATTTTTTTAATAAGATGAGACAATGCCAATTATGGCAAAAGATAAAGGTTGCTTTACAATTACAACTATGTAGGAATGTATACATTAAAATAAGGAAAGAAAGAAAAAGGAAGGAAGAAATAAAAGGAAAGAAGGATGAAAGACAGACAAGAAGACATCTCTTCTAACCAGTTTTCTTTGGCCAGTAGAATTTGGAGCAAATGTTTTCAACTCTCATGAACTTTGATACTTTCTAATATATTACCAATTTTATACTTATAAAAACTAGAAACAATTTTATTTTTTAAATATAAAATTGAACTTAATAAAGTAATTAGCATATTTCTGTCATATTTTATTTTACCCACTTCTCTGCTATATCAAGTTTCCATTCTTAGTCCTAACATCAACTTTCTGGGCTCCAACCAAGCCATCACTTTAGGAAAATTTACATAAAATATTCCTACTGAATTTATTATTTCAATCAGTGACAACGAGACTTTCTAGAATCCTCTTGTGATTCCAGCAGGGAGCTGGGCAGGATGAGACCTTGCTCATCTTCACTCAGCATTCCATCTCAGTCTCCAGAGGGGACGGAAAGCTGCTATGAGATCTTGGCACCACTTTGCAGACTCATGTTATACTGAATTTGCTTTTTGGCTTGAACTCCCCACACATATGCTTTCCCTTTCCGCTTTCAAGCAGAGGGCTCCTTGCCTGCACCAGTCTGGATGTCAGCAGGTGGCCTGCTGGCCCCAAAAGCTTTCTGCATGAATTACTGTGTGTGGTTTCTGCACATTGAAACTTGGCACCCACACATACACACACCTCCCTTGCTCCTTTCCCCTCTCCCCGCAACACTCTGTATTCCATTAGAAGCCATCCAGATTCTTGGCTTGGATATTGGGCCAAAGCAAGACTTTCCTCAAAGAATCATCTAGTTTCTATTTGCTAAGATACCATACCTCATTCCCATTTCCAGACAAAGCATGCGTTCTCGTCACTTTCTAGCTTGTAGGCTCTCCTTTTCCAGTCCAGACTCCATATAACCACCAGCAAGAGTGGATCTGGTCACTCCATGTCTCTAGAATCTTCTGTAGCTCCCATCACATTCAGGATTGTGTATGTATTTACTAGATGGTGAACAAGGTTCTTCATGATAGGACCCCAATTTATCTACTCAGCCCTCATCTTTACCACACATTTCCCACCTTTTTCTTTTTTTTGAGACAGTCTCGCTCTGTCATCCAGGCTGGAGGGCAGTGGCGCGATCTTGGCTCACTGCAAGCACCACCTCCCGGGTTCACGCCATTCTCCTGCCTCAGCCTCCCGAGTAGCTGGGACTACAGGCGCCCACCACCACGCCCGGCTAATTTTTTGTATTTTTAGTAGAGACGGGGTTTCACCATCTTAGCCAGGATGGTCTCGATCTCCTGACCTTGTGATCCACCCGCCTCAGCCTCCCAAAGTGCTGGGATTACAGGCGTGAGCCACTGTGCCCGGCCACCTTTATCTATGGCATATCACGAGGTTTCTGGACTTGACCTGCTTTCTCACCCATCTCCACTTTTCCACATGCTGTTCCTTCTGCCTTTGCACTTTGTTCCCTGGTCAAATGCCTCCTTATCCTTCAAAAGTCCATTTGAGTGTCATTTCCACTGGAAAGCCTATCCTGACTCCACCACCTTCCACTGTACCCCCATCCAGCCCAAGACATTCTTGTACATAACTCCTACAAACATGGAATAGTATTTGCCAGTCATCTCTGTCCTTCCCTGGATCCCAGGGTCCTTGCAAGCAGAGACTGGGTCTTTTTGTGGTTTTATTCTAGCACCTAGCCTGGCTTTTGGTAAACAGCAGGCACTCAAAACTGTATGCAGCAATTCTGCTCATGGGTATAATCCTAATGTTCAAAAATGTTTACACAAGTATTACTTGAACTAATTCCAAAGAGAATATAATCTAAATGTCTACTACCTGTACAATGTCACTTTAAATAAATCCTATACAACAATGAGATTGACTGGATTACAGCTACATGCAACAACATGAATGAATCTCACAAACATAATGTTGAGTGAAAGAAGCCAGACATAAAAGAGTCAATGATGTATATTTCCATTCATATAAGCTCAAAAGCAGGCAAAAGTCATATCCATGGTATTAGAAATCATGAGAGCAGTTACCTTGAAGGTATAGAGTAACTGATAGGGGGCAACTGGGACCCCAGTAATATTCTATTTCTTGATCTGGGTGCTGGATACATGGACATTTTTACACTGTAAAAATTCATCAAGTTGTACGTTTATGATTTATGCATATGTCTGTATTTTGTACTTCGATAAAATTTTAATTGAGAGAAGTTCCCTTTGTGAAACATATTTCTGTGCGGCGTTTAGGATAGTGATGGAAATGGAGAGTGTAAGTTTGACTCAAGTCCATCGCCAGCTTGATTGATGCTCTTTTCCCCACTCAGAATGGTGTTGCATGGTAGAAAAGAAAAGTAAAAGAAAAATCATCTTCCCAGACAGAGTTTAGCATTTGCTTTAAGAAACATGATGCTCAATTGTGTCAGCAGGTATTCTTTGGATAGTTTGATTTCTCAACTTGAATTCAGAAAGTGCAAATAATTTGGAATAAGTCAGCATATAAATAATCAAATTGGAAATGGAATTTTCCTCTTTTCTTGTTATCTCCATCCGTCAGCTCTTAAGGCTTCTGTCTTCAATGGGCGTAAGCTTACTGGCTTGCACACATCAATCAAATCTGTCACAGACCTTATTGATTCACATTTTACCGTTGCAGTTTAAAATTGGTTTTCCTCTTCTTGCTACAAGAATTGTGCTTAATTATCCAAATTAACGTCTTTGAGCTGGTGAAGTTTTTCTCCTCCAAATTTTAAGAGGTCTATAAATATCAGACTATGGGATATTTAAAAAATATACATTTTCTCTCTTTAAACAAACAGATAAATGTGGATAAGGAGGCTGGAACCCTTGTCTCTGAGATAGCTTCAGCCATCTTGGCGGCAGCCTGCGCACTGGAGCCAGTCCAGCAATCACTGCCACAACTCGCCGGATTTCTCGCTCACATTCTGTAATAAAGGACTTTCAATGTCTGCACAGATGGGAATTCTGCTGCCACCTTCTCATTTCACATTTCCTGCACTTTCTTTCCAAAGCACTCGCCTGCCTGAAATAGAATCATAGATTTTTTCAGTCTGCGTGTAGGTATTTAGTGGGAGAATGGACAGGGTGTCTGTAGCTCCCTATAATTACCACACCATGAAGTAATTTTCCTAATGACTATAAGATACTTAAAGGATGCAGAAGGGTGCTCAGAGGTTTTTCAGAGAACAGCACACGATTTTCTTTCTGGGGATGGCCCGTGAAGAGGCAGGATGTCATTGCTAATGGTGTGAGCCTTTAGGAAAGAGGAGGCAGGAGCCTTTGCCTGGCTTGCCACCTACTAGCCCCCTTGGTGAATCCCCTGCCCACATGAGGTCTCTTCCCAAGGGGATATCCCCCCTCCTCCACCTCTTTAAACTGGGCTCCCACAAGGATCAATGACCACGTTTCTCTCTGCCTAGTTGAATTCTCTCCATCCTTCAAGACTAACTCAAATCCTACCACTTCTGGGAAGCCTTCCTGAATGGCTTGAACTGGAAGTAATTTCCCCTATGTCTGAACACAGAGCCCCTAATGATTGCATATTCTGGTGTTGCCTGCACACAAAGATAATTTACAGTAATAAAAACTAATGAAATAAATGACATTAACTGAGTACTTATGTGCCAGGCACTATCTTTGCACTTTACATGTATGAAGTCAGAATTCTTACAGTGACTCCATGGGGTGGGTTATATTATCATTCCCATTTTACAGATGAGGATCCTGAGACACGTAGTGATATCATACCTCCCTAATCAGATCAGAAGCTCCAATTGCCATCTCTTTGACTTACTGATTTGTCTCTTTCATGGCACAAAGCTCAGGGCCTTGCAGTCAGTAATTGCTTGGCTAATATTTGTCTATTTATTAATGTGTTTAATGGAACTTGAAACCATGAAAGTAGAATTTGAAAAACATTTCTGATAGCCAGATACACTACTTTTCATCTTCTGTCAACAGGGAAGGACTGTGAAATGAAATGCGTGGGGTTGATAAAAAAATCACCCTATTAAAAACAAATCCTTAGTTAATACGCACTGTATGCCAGATGCCGTGGTAAGTGATATATTTTCATTACATTTCTTAATCTCAGCTTTTCCCCCACAAAAGGATCAGAGAGAGGTTGCAAAATGCTTGCGATAGGATCAAATAAATAGATGAAGGCATTGTGGGAAAGGGAATATAACTGGTTTAAGTCAGAAAAATCCTGAGTTTACCCCAAAAAGAATGTTCTAAGGATCCTCTGTTGGTAGTGAGACACAAATTTGGCTCTAAGCTTCTTAGTGTTTAGTGCAAAAACAGATACATAATCAATTACAGCACCTATACACTAAGATAAAGACAAACCAGGTATTTGAAGGTAGCACTCACTCATGTTAAATCAAACCATTCCTTCTTACAATTCTCAACATAGGCCATTCTCATCTTGTGGAAGAGCAGAATGGTAAAATCCATTCTAGGAGGAGGTAGACTATTGGGTTTAAGTCTGCAGTTGAGTTTGGCTTAACTTACGCTATCTAAGAGCTGGATGGACTGTACGTGTTTCAGAGAAAAAATTCTTTATAAATGTTATTTCTCATAACCACTGTATCATATTATCTGTGCCAGACAATTATCCTTCCCCTTTCAACTAAAAGCTGCATAGGTGTTTTGGTATAACTCTTATTAACATCCTGTAGAACTAGCATGCCAGGAATAGTCTTTGGAAAAACCTAGTCCTATAGGCAATATGGAACTTTAAAAACTGACTTTTCCATGGGGAAAATGAAATCCAAACTCCTTTGGGTATGGTCACAAAAGCACCATAAATCATATACGTGCTTTTCACAACCTGACCTCAACCTGCTTTCTAGACTGAATTTCTTGTCCTCCTTTTAGCACCTTCATGTTTCCTTCAAACCAAACTATATAGAATCTCATGAAAATACTCAGTGCTTTTACTCATTGAAACCTCATAGTTGCTTCCTAGAAATCCCTCTTCTCTTTCCTTTCTCCCCTTGTTTCTCCACCTAGTGGATCTTGAAGGGCATCACCTTTCCCGCAAACCCTGATTCCAGCTAACAATCTTCCCCTTTACTAGATTCCTACAACATCTTGCTTATATCATATTTTATTATCCTCCTTTGTTAGCATCTCTGATGTTTCTGCCAAACTCTGAGTTCCTCCAGGGTAGAATGTGTCTTATTTACCTTTGTATCCCAGCACTGGGGACATAGTCTGACCTGGATTCACTTCACCAAGTATTTATTGAGTGCTTCCTGCTCTGACAAAGCAGGTGGGACAATTCTCATTCTGAGATGCTACATAAAAAAAAAAAAAAGTTACTCCACAGGTGACCCACACATGTTTCTATCATTCTCTGAAGCCATTTGGTGCTATGCAGATTGATTCTTCAATATTATTTGGTATAGAAACAGGATAATCTAGTAAATGGGTTGAACTACAAACTGAGTGTACAAAACTCTTTTTCCCCTAACTCAGTATTTTCCAGATTTGAAAAGCTCCAAAGGAAGCTGCACCTGTATGTTGCCATTTATGCCAAGTGTTTTCTCTTTTTGTGTGACATCTGTCATGCCAAAGAACGTTGCTTGTATTTGGCATGTGGATGAATCACTTCATCCACCAATAAAATGTATAGCCCTTACAAGTAAAACAGAGCAACTATCCCAGGAGGCCTTGACAATATTACAGCAGAGCTAAGAGGTGGGTCAGAAAGAAAAAAAAAAGACGACTTCTTAATGGCCTGACATGAATAGGACGTTTAAGAACTAAATTACCAAATTTTACTGTCATTGAAGGGACCTATTTGGGCAAAGGTCATAGTAAGTATTGTGCAAATCTAATCTTATTTCTGGACTTCAAAAACCTTTTAATCATCCATCCATCACAAAAAGTAATATAGACATTCAGAGCCACATAAGCACCGCACAAATATGAGATATTTTCATAAATGGAATTTCAAAAATGTGTTGAGCAATGGAAACATTTTGGATGTAGAAGTTGGAAACGTATTTGAAAAGTTACTTTACATCAATTTGCTTACGGTTAATATTAACCAGTCCAACAAGGTTAATGCCATGATGGGAGGGGGACAAATCTTGAGGAAGGAATATTATCATCTTGCAAAGCATCTGCCTCAAGAGATACCTCTGTAATATTTTTAGGCAAAGAATAATGAACGAATTCTACAGGCCCAGAGGGTTCAAGGATTCTGAGGATTCAAGGTTCTCAAATTCCTTCACCTAGATGTTCTTATCCTGTGTCCCAGGATCCCATTCTTTCCTTATCAAGGCTCAGACTTTAGAATTTGAGATTTAGTAGAACTTCAAATTGAGCCTTCTCTACAATTTGACTCTCTCTCAGTTAGGTCCTGGGACTGATTTTTAAGCCAATAGGCCTTCTGCCTACAATAATAAAGGGTGTCTTTAAGTGCTGTCAGAGAGGTCTTTTGGTTTTGGGTACATTATGTCCTGAATTAGTGATTAGTTAAGTTGAGCCGCCCAACTCCACAACTCTTACAATTACCACTGGCATCATATCTCTCAAGTGTCAGTGAGTTTTTAAATGTCAGTATCCCATTCCAGTGGGCCACAGGTAAGATACTTAGTAATTGTGATTTTGCAGCATATCAGGGGATATCACTCCTCTACTTCCCTCCTATGTTAGTATTATTTTATAGTTAGTTCAATATTCCAATTTCAGAAGCATTTGCTACATCTTACAATTAAAATAATTTTATTTTAAAGTCAAGCCAAATACCAAGAAATATAGAAGCCAGAATTCCTGGGTATATGTCAATTTGCTTGTGTTTTACAAACTATGTAAATTTAGTGACTAAATAAATTCCCAACAGTTTCTAGCATGCAATGAAGTTGAAGAAGTTAGTAAACCAGTAGTGTTACTATAATGTTATGTTCTGCCTTTGCCTTCCTTGTAGTGATTGCTATTTTTTTAATCATCTCTATTTTTCTTTGCCATCATTTGTGTTTTCATTTTTATTGTACTAGAACTTTCTTTGCCAATACTTATTTTGGATAAATGAACTGATAGAAAGGAGTGTAATAAACACATGTGTAGCATTACCACAAGTATCAAGAGGCCAGGAAAAATGACTTTTACATACTTTGTTCATCTCTTTTCACCTCTCTCTGTCTTTAATAATGGCAGAACAAGCTTAATATTTCAATTAGAAAGCAAGAATTTTATGCCCAGGTTTGTCACTTATTGCCTCTGCATGCTTCAACAATTACTTCTTGAGCCTTGTTTTTCTCACATCTTATATAGGAGCCATCATAAAATCCTTGCTCAAGCTTCTCTAGTTACATTATGTAATTCCTCAGTATACCAAACTCTTCCCTTGCCATGGTTCTATGTTGTTTTTCCTCTGCCTGAAACACTTTTCTTGCTACTTTTCAAATGACTGGCTTCTCCAAAATATCAATGAAATAAAAACTTCATTTTTTGATAAGTAAAATTGACAAACATTAGCTAGACTAAGAAAAAAAGAGAGAAAACTCAAATATATAAAATCAGAGATGAAAAAGGAGGCTTTACAACCAATACCACAGAAATTCAAAGAATCGTTAGTGGCTTCTACAAGGAACTGTAAGTCAATAAATTAGAAAATCTAGAAGAAATGGATAAATTCCTGGACACATACAACCAACGAAGATTGAACCATGAAGAAATCCAAAACCTGAACAAACCAATAACATGTAATGAGTTCAAAGCCATAATAAGAAGTACGCCAGTAAAAACAGGCCAGGACCCAATGGCTTCACTGCTGAATTCTGCTGAACATTTAAAGAAGAACTAATACCAATCCTATTTAAACTATCCAAAAAAATAGAAGAGGAAGGAATAATTTCAAAGTCATTCTATGAGGCCAGTATTACGAGGATACCAAAACCAGACAAAGACACATTTAAAAAAAGAGAAAACTACAAGCCAATATCCCTGATGAATATTGACGGAAAAATCCTCAACACAATACTAGCAAACTGAATTCAACAACCCATTAAAAAGATCATTCATCCTGACCAAGCAGGATTTATCCCAGGGATCCAAGGATGGTTTAACCTACACAAATCAATCAATGTAATATATTTGATATCAATAGAATGGAGAACACAAACCATAGGATCATTTCAACTGATGCTGAAAAGGTATTTGAGAAAATTTAACATCCCTTATGATAAAAAACAAAAACATAAAAACTGGGTATAGAAGGAACGTACTTCAACATAATAAAAGCCATGTATGATAAACCCACAGCTAGTGTCATACTGAATGGGGAAAAACAGAAAGCCTTTCTTCTAAAATCTGGAACATGACAAGAATGCCCACTGTTACTACTGTTATTCAACATAGTACTGGAAGTCCTAGCTAGAGCAAACAGACAAGAGAAAGAAATAAAGGGCGTGTAAATTGGAAAGGAAGAAGTCAAATTATCTTTGTAGGTAATATGATCTTATATCTGGAAAAACCTAAAGACTACACAAGAAAACTAATATAACTGATAAATGAATTCAGTAAAGTTGCAGGATACAAAATCAACATACCAAAAAAATAGTATTTACATATGCCAACAGTGAACAATCTGAAAAAGAAATCAATAAAATAACTCTATTTACAGTAGCTACAAATAAAATTAAATACCTAGAAATTAACCAAAGAGGTGAAAGAGCTCTACAATTAAAACTATAAAACACCAATGAAAGAAAGAGGACACCCAAAATTGGAAAATAATATTCCATGTTCATGGATTGGAACACAGGATATCTAACATGGATTGTTAAAATATCATACTACCCAAAGCAAGCTACAGATTCAATGTAATCCCTATCAAAATACCAATGACATTGTTCACAGAAAAAAAAAAAATTCTAAAATTTATGTAGAACCACAAAAGATCCAGAATAACAACAGCTATCTTGAGCAAAAACAATAAAATGGAGGAATCATATTATCTAACTTCAAATTATGCTACAGAGCTATAGGAACAAAAACAACATCATACTGGCATTAAAACAGACGTATGTACCAATGCAACAGAATAGAGAATCCAGAAACAAATCCATGAATCTACAGTGAACCTATTTTTGACAAAGGTGCAAAAACATACATTGGGGAAAAGACAGTCTATTCAATAAATGGTGCTGGGAAACTGGATATCCATATGCAGCAGAATGAAATTAGACCCCTATCTCTTGCCATATACAAAACTCAAATCAAAATGCATTAAAGACTTAACCCTAAGACCTCAAACTATGAACTTACTAAAAGAAAACATTTGGGAAACTCTCCAGGACATTGGAATGGGCAAAGATTTCTTGAGTAATATCCCAGAAACACAGTCAACCAAAGCAAGAAAATAGACAAATAGGATCACATCAAGTTGAAAAGCTTCTGCACAGCAAAGGAAACAATCAACAAAGTGAAGAGACAACCGACAACAAATCGAAACTACAATGAGATGTCTCTGCAGTTAAAATGACTTTTATCCAAAAGTCAGGCAATAATAAATGCTGGTGAGGGTATAGAGAAAAGGGAATTCTCATACACTGTTGGTGGGAATGTAAACTAATACAACCACTATAGGGAACAGTATGGAGGCTCCTTAGAAAACAAAAACTAGAGCTACCATATGATCCAGCAATCCCATTGCTAGGTATATACCCAAAAGAAAGGAAATCAGTATATCGAAGAAATATCTGCACTATCATGTTTATTGCAGCATTTTTCACAATAACCAAGATTTGGAAGCAACTTAAGTGTCCCTCCACAGATGAATGGATAAAGAAAACGTGGTACATATACTCAAGAGATGCAGTCATTTACAACAACATGAATGGAACTGGAGGTCATTATGTTAAGTGAAATAAGTCAGGCACAGAAAGACAAACTTTGCATGCTCTCACTTATTTGTGGGAACTAAAAATTAAAACAATTACACTCATGAAGATAGAGTAGAAAGATGATTATCGGAGACTGGGAAGGGTAGTAGGGGTGAAGGGGTTAGCAGAAGTGGAGATGGTTAATGGGTACAAAAATTAGAATGAATAAGAACTAGTATTTGATAGCGCAACGAGATGACTATAGTGAATAATAATTCAATTGTACATTTTAAAATAACTGAAAGAGTATAATCTTATTGTTTGTAGCACAAAGGATAAATGCTTGAGGTGATGGACACCTTATTTACCCTGATGTGATTATTATGTATTGCATTGCCTCTATCAAAATATCTCAGGTACCGCACAATTATATACACCGACTATGTATCTACAAAAATTAAAACACAACAAAACAAAGTGAAAAAATTGGCTGGTTTCTCATTCTTCAGATCTCACCTTATATGTAACTTCACTTAAGTCCTAGGGAGTTCTTCCTTCAGTGTTCTATCTAAAGTAGATCACCTCATAAACTTTATCATCCCTGCACAGTCTTTCCCTTATAACATGTATAAAATCTTTAATTATTGCATGTCTGTGTATAAAATTTGTTGTCTGTACGTACAACTAGAATGAGACCTTATTAAAATGCAGTGCTAGTTCAGGGCTTGACACAAAACAGACTCTTAATAAATATTTGTTGTTAAACATCTGAATTTACTTCATTATGGAATTGGAGACCATTATTCTAAGTGAAGTAACTCAGGAATAGAAAACCAAACATCATACGTTCCTAGTCATAAGTGGGAGCTAAGCTATGAGGACTCAAAGGCATAAGAATGATACAATGGACTTTGGGGACTTGGGGGGAAGGTTGGGAGGGGGGTGAAGGATAAAAGACCACACACTGGGTACAATGTACACTGCTTGAGTGATGGGTGCACCAAAATTTCGGAAATCACCATTAAAGAAGTTACTCAAGGAACCAAACACCACCTATTCCCCCAAAACTTATTGAAATTTAAAAAAACAGGATATATAATAAAATGAATTTTCATCATTGAGATTGAGTGTATAAATGATAACATAAAAACATTTTAATTGTATTATCTGCACCAAACTCTAGATACCAATAATATTTCATAATGTTCAAAAGTGTTCCTTATTAGAACAATGATTTGATGCTACACCACAATAGCGGTATCTCTGAAAACTTTATGAATTTTTAATGTGTAATGATGCTTCAAATGCTCAGATCCATAATTCTTGCAATATTTTCTTGAAATATGTCAATTTCTTTATCTTTTATCAATAAATCATGCAAAATTTGAGTTGTGAAAGAATGACACACTTTTGAGAGCATTAAGTGCGTAAATGCTTATACATACAGTGAGGCATAACCTTCCTTTGTGCCCACCAGCCAAATTGTTCAAATTCCTTTGATGCTGGAGTTAAGTAAGAAATGCAGAAATGCAGTGTAGGACTGAAATAAATGCACTTCTGAAATGCCAATCACAGAAATGCCCATCAGCTTTGAGCCCTGCCTTGATTGAACATTGGATATGCATGAGAATGAGCTACTTGCCACTGTCATACGATTTTGTTCCATAATCAGAAAAATGTGAGGGCTAAAGTTCAGGTGCACATTAAACCTACTGCAGGAAGTAGATCATGACCTTTCAAAGCCACAAACAATCACTTAAAGTTCATTTCCTCTTCAGCCACCTGGAACATCAAATCAAGAAGCATCTTTGAAAGGTTCAGATTTTGAATTGCAAAGTGATCCCCAAAGTATCTACCTATTACACATAGAGCTGGGCAAGGTGAAATAAACCAAGCAGCGAATTTTTAAGAGAAATTTGGCTTACATCTTTTATACATGAGGTAAAGGAAACTTATGCTGAAAATCTTTTCCAGCAACCAAATCTTTTGTGACTACAATTCTTTCACCAGTGTAATAATGATGTGTCCTGCAGTTATCACTGGAAATACATAGAATGGGAATGCTGGTCTCTAGAGCTCATGAAATTGCTACGACTGATTGCAAGTCCTTCTCCATGTAATAGTGTGCTGGCTTTCACAGGCACAGGGCCTGCCTCTAGTACTTACTTAATAATTTTCCCATACTACATTCCCCTAGATGATTTCTATAAGAATACAAGAGGCAGGACATAATTCAAGGGCTCAATAATTGGTTAGAGGCCTTGAAGTTTCATCAGTTTCTAATTCACACAGGAAAGAACAATATTGGCTATTACATTTTGAGTACCTGTAATGTGCCAGTTTCTATTGCATGTATTATCTCATTCAGCCCTCTCTATAACACCTTATTTTTTTTTTTTTTTGAGTGGATGACAAGAACTGAGACAAATCACCAATGAACACAAACTAGTAAGTGGCAGAGCATGGATGAAAACCGTTGTCACACAGCCTCCAAGGCTCATGCTCTCTCCACTATGCTATATGCTTTTTGACTGAAGTCTATTAAATGTCAATCTACTCTTCCAATAAATGTTAAGGTCAGTGCTCACTAGGAGGGAAGGTTGGGCCATTGACCTCCAAAGAATGCTCCCTGTTTTTGAATCCAAATTTAGCTTCTCTGATACTTTCCCTTCAGGGGCTCACAGCAGTGTCTGCTGACACTTCCAGCCAAGATAGTAACATCTTTAGCCCTGCTGAGACTTCTTCCCTTACTACTGATGGTCAGGAGCTAAAGTTGGTTCCCATTGGAGGCTACACCCTGGAGCTTTCTATAGGAAGAACTCTCCTTAGTAGTGGTTGCTCTCAGAAGTGGTGGCTTTCACCTAAATTATCTTCCTGACACCCCTTGCCTTCTCTCCTATCAATGCAACCCCTTGGTGGCAAACACTTTTTCTGGGGCAAATCATCAGCATACTCCTTTATGGACTATGTCTCATTATGGACTACAGTCTCAAGTAGCTTTGGCTACCCAATAAGTGACTATTAATAAAGCCACATAGTTCTTTGGAGGAAATTACTGGAATTCCTACGCAAATATCCACTCAGTGCCATCATTTTGGCTGCCCCCTCAGCCCTGTTTTAATTTGCTTGAAGCCAGGAACTACTCAGCCTTCTCTTAATCTCCAAGGTGGATTATTCCCAAGGAGACAGAAAAAGAAAACTACTTTCTCTCTTCTGGAAGTATTTGGATTCAGATTATATAAAGATGAGATGGTGCAAAAATCTCAGACTCTCCCTTTGTGGGGCACAGGAGCATCTTAACAAATCAAGATTCAAGTAGAATCCAAGACATTCCTTAGTAATTCTAAATAGTTACAGGAGGGAGCTGTATTGGAAGCAAATTCTCCAGTCTTCAGTTAATCACCATCCACTACCTACCACTCCCCAGAAAACATTTCATGGAGCAGGAAAAGCCTTCCCCACTGTGCCCCACCAAAACTGAAGACTTCCAAGAAAAAGGGGGAAAAGATTGCCATAATCTGAAGCCAATGATTTAACAGAAAATACTTCAACTTTTAAGGGCCTCACTTTCTTCTTAATCCATCTGCACCAGTCATCTATTTTTAAACTATTATATCTTGGAAATTATTTTTGATGTGTTTAGAGAACATATTAACAATTCAATAATTAGCTTCTTGAAGATAGGTATCTTGTACTACATTTGCTGAATTTCTAGGCAGAGGGCACTCTATAAATATTTCTTAGTTAATTAAACCAGAGGCTGTGTGTTCTAGAAAATAACATAATTTCTTACTATGATAGTTCTGCAAACATAAGATATGGTACAGTGCAGGCATATTAAAACCTGGGTATATAAGCACACTGACACTTAAACTGAAGTATTTGCTTTATAGAAAAATGCATATAATCACCAATTCTTCAATGCCGTAAAGTGCTTATTTAATGCTCCACTGAAATTTGATATTCAAATCGTGAAATTTATTTAAAAAGTCAAACCACATTAGAGTTCCATCACTCAATATAGCTTTCTGATTAGTGAGTTACAGCACACAAATGAAGCAAGTTTGCAGTTAATGAACTACAAAAAAATCTATCTGTAAATAATAATTACTACTAATAACCAAATTAGTTAGACTTCAGGTTTGCTCTCTGTGCATTTACATTAATTTGTTTATTTTACCCTAATCAGTTAAGTTTCTTCTAAAGATAATTGGAGAGCTACGACTTCTAGAATGACAGTGTGAGGAGCTCAAAGCTGCTCCCATACAAAATAGCTTTAACTGGTGAAAATTATTTTTAAAAACTAGCGCCTATTTAAAGTCTCTGTAAATTTCCTAAGGGTATACAGGAAATGAAGACATATTTATTCAAGAAAATCTATATGGTCAACTAATATTTCTCTAGTGCACCAAAAATACACAATGTAAGGAAAGTTTCTTCAATAAATGGTTTTGGGTAGACTGGATATCCGGACACACACACACACACACACACAAAATCAAATCCTTATCTTATACTATATATATAAATTAAAATAGATCAAATACTTAAATGTAGTATCTTAAGCCATAAAACTCCTAGAAAAAAAACAAAACAAAACAAAACAAAACAAAAAACAGGGAGAAGCACCTTGACATTGCCATGGCAGTAGTTTTTTGGATAGCACACCAAAAGCACAGACAACAAAGCAAAAATAAACAAGTGGGACCACATCAAACTAAAAAGTTCTGCACAACAAAGGAAACAAGCAACAAAATGACAAGACAGTCTCCAAAATGGGAGAAAATATTTGCAAAACATTGTTGCAGGACTTTTCCTTAGTTCAGCTAAAGATAGGTGTATCAGTGAGGGTTCTCTAGAGGGGCAGAACTAATAGGAGATATATATATACACACACACACACATATATGTGTGTGTGTGTGTATATCTCCTATTAGATATATATATATATATATATATATATATATATCTCCTATTAGAGAGAGATATATATATATCTCCTATTAGATATATATATATATATCTCCTATTAGATATATATATATAGATCTCCTATTAGAGATATATATATATAGATCTCCTATTAGATATATACACACACACACACACACACATATATATCTCAAGGGGAGTTTAATAAGTTTTAACTCACAAGATCACAAGGTCCCACAATAGGCCATCTGTAAGCTGAGGAGCAAGAAGAGCCAGTCCGAGTCCCAAAACTGAAGGACTTAGAGTCCAATGTTCCAGGGCAGGAAGCATCCAGCATGGGAAAAAGATGTAGGCTGGGAAGCTAGGTCAGTCTAGTCTCTTCATGTTTTTCTGCCTGCTTTATATTCTAGCTGTGCTGGCAGCTGATTAGATGGTGCCCACCCAGAGTGAGTGTGGGTCTGCCTTTCCCAGCCCACTGACTCAAATGTTAATCTCCTTTGGCAATACTCTCAATACTTTGCATCCTTTAATCCATTCAAATTGACACTCAGTATTAACCATCACAATGGGGTTCTTGTCCATCCCACAGCCACAAAAATTTAGGCCTGCGGAAGGTTACACAACAGTGTACAAGGGGGTTATGTTTTCTGCACATGCCCTTGGCCTAATAAGCCAATTGTCCATTGACAGATAAATGAATTTTTTAAAATGTGGTGTATGTGTATGTATACATACAATGAAACATTATGCAACCATAGAAAATAAGGAAGTCCTGCCATCTGTGAGACAACATGGGTGAACCTGGAGGATACTATGCTAAGTAAAATAAGCTAAACATAGAAATACAAATATTGTGTAATCTCATTTATATGTGAAATCTAAAAAATTAAACTCAGAGAAACAGACAGTAGAATGGTGTTGCCAGAGGCTGGGGGTGAGGAAATGGAGAAATTTGATGAAAGAGTACAAACTCTCAGTTAAAAGATGAATGAGGTCTGGGGATCTAGTGTACAGCTTAAGTGGTGATGGATGAGTTGATTAATTTGATTGTGACAATTATTACACAATGTACATGTATATCAAATAATCACATTGCACACCTTGAATACATATAATCTTTAGTTCTCAATTAAATACTTTGAAATTTAAAAAAAGAAGAAAGTAATAAAATCTACTAAATCTTGGTAATAACAGTGAGATCCTGTGTCACTTATGCCACTATCCACTCCCTCCTTTACCCTTCCCCTAAAGCTCAGCTTGATAGAAGCTCCACTCCAGAGCGGCTCACTTTCTTCTAAGCTACCAATCAAGTGGTAAGGTATCCTCCTGGGATAAAGAGATTGCCAACATTTTTTATCCTCTCCTAGCTGCATGTTACAAAGGCTGGTTTCCAGGCAAGTGTGGCCAAGACGTCAGAGACTTCATTCCCCTACCCAGCTCCAGTTATAACTTCACTGGTTCTACTCCAGGTACAGAAGGGTAATAAAACTGGGGTCAAATTATCTTAACCCCAATCTTTTCATAAGGAGAATATTCCATACTGGAAGAGGCAAGCTGAGAAAACCAGAGGCTACTGCCCCTGCTCAGTGCTCAGCTCACAAAATATGGTATTCCAAGAGAGGTGGGTGATTTTGCCTGCTGTCATCTCCAGAGCAGTGGTTCAGAGATTTTGCCAGATGAAGAGGCAAGTCAAAATAACATAAGATGCAGATGCTTCCCCCAAAGAAATCGAATTTATTTGGAACAAAGTGTGGGTAAGTTCAATCCTAAAGGAACTGTCATGGACCATGGAGATTTTGGTAATAAGCAATTAAGAAGAGGCTGGTAGCTCCAGGAGAGCAACAAGCAAAACTATAAGCCAGCTGGATTACCACACAGAACCAGGTGAAGAGATAACTCTAAGATGAGTCCTCCTGTGGTCAGAGAAATCCTCAAAGCCTGGCCCTGTCAAGACGCCCAGATTTAATTGGATCAGCGTGTGAAGCAATTTATGCGCCAGCACATTATTTTTAAAAAATTGAGTCATCAGCCAGCAATGAATGAAGCTTAACAGCTGGATGTAATGCTACAGAGACATACAGTTTAGGAGACAGATAAGAAATAGAGACAAAGAGAGCCTGCCAAAACCAGTCATCCCAGGATGACTATGCCCATGCCCAAGACTGAACCCTCCTAAGAATGACATCAGAGGCTTCACACTGCATGGGAAATGGACTTAATAAAATACTCTACCCAAGTTACTAAACAAGTAAGCAAGTAACATGAACAAGCGCAGGAAAAGGAGGAAAATCACTATCTAAAGTTGCTACAATACAGAAATGGCCTTACGAGAAATAGCAAAGGAAGTTCTTCAGGCTGAAAGCAAGTGACCACAGACAGTAATTTAAATCTACATAAAGAAACCAAGCACTAATAGAGGTGATTATGTAATTATAAAAGATGGCATAAATGCATATTTCTTCTCCTTTCTTTTAAAAAAAAAGTGGTATAAAGCAATATGTGTGTAATTATATTGTGGACCTATAACATGTAGAATATAATATACTTGATCATAACAGCAAAAAGGAGGTAGGTGGACAAAGCTGTATTGTAGTAAGGAAAGGACACCATATGCTTACTGAAAACTATAGAAAAAGATGAAAAGAACAAGAAATGGCAAATTAACTGGTTAATATAACAGCTCCCCCCAAAATGTATGCTTGCTTTCTTTTCCTCTCTCAGCTCCTTTAAAAGACATACAATCATTTATTAAGTAATAATTAACAACCCCATTAAAAACTGGGCAAAGGATATGAACAGACACTTCTCAAAAGAAGACATTTATGCGGCCAAAAAACATATGAAAAAAGCTCAACATCACTGATTGTTAGAGAAATGTAAATCAAAACCGCAGTGAGATACCATCTCATGTCAGTCAGAAAGGCAATTATTGAAAACTCAAGAAGAAACAGAAGCTTGCGAGGCTGTGAAGGGATAGGAATACTTTGACACTGTTGGTGGAAATGTAAATTAGTTCAATCATTGTGGAAGACAGTGTAGCAAAGACCTCAAAGACCTAGAACCAGAAATATCATTTGACCCAGCAATCCCATTACTGGGTATGTACCCAAATAAATATAAATTATTCTATTATAAAAGTATATGCATGTGTATATTCATTGCACTATTCACAATAACAAAGACATGGAATCAACCTAAATGCTCATCAGTAATAGACTGGATAAAGAAAATGTGGTACATATACACCATGGAATACTAAGCAAACTAACGCAGGAACAGAAAACCAAACACCACATGTTCTCACTCATAAGTGGGAGCTGAACAATGAGACCACATGGACACAGGGAGAGTAACAACACACACTGGGGCCTGTTGGGGGAGGTGGCAGGGGAAGGGACAGCATCAGGAAAACTAGCTAAAGCATTGCTGGCCTTAATACTTAGGTGATGGGTTAAGACTTAGGTGATGGGCAGCAAAGCATAGTGGCACACATTTACCTATGTGATGAGCTTGCATATCCTGCACATGTACCCCAGAACTTAAAAAAGAAACGTTTTTAAGCCACTAAGGACACCATTAAGAAAGTGTATTAGTCCATTTTTATGCTGCTGATAGACATATCTGAGACTGGGCAATTTACAAAAGAAAGAGGTTTAATGGACTTACAGTTCCACATGGCTGGTGAGGCCTCACAATCACGGTGGAAGGTGAAAGTCACATCTCACATGGCGGCAGACAAGAGAAGAGTGAGAGTCAAGTGAAAGGAGTTTTTCCTGATAAAACCATCAGATCTCATAAGATTTATTCACTACTACAAGAACCATATGGGGGAAACTGCTCCCATGATTCAATTATCTCCCACTGGGTCCCTCCCACAACACAAGGAAATTATAAGAGCTATAATTCAAGATGAGATTGGGGTGGGGACAAAGACAAACCATATCAGAAAGTTAAAAAATAATCCTCTAAATAGTAGAAAATTCACAAATCATATATCTAATAAGGGATAAAGAGCTCTTAATAATAAAAAAATTAAACATAGACAAAGGGTGAGGAGACAAGATGGCAGATAGGAGACAGGGATAATGTGCAGCTCCCACTTGGATGGACAGAACAGTGTGTAGAGACTCACATCATGAACTTACTTTTGCTCCAAGAATGACAGCAGGAATGTACCAGGAAAACTGCAAGAATTCACAGATCAGTTGAAAGAAGTAGCAGACCACTGCAAATTGTATGAGACAGGCAAAAAAACTGTGAGTTCCCAAAGTGTGAGAGGTGGAAAACCTTCCTCGTCCCCACTGGGGAATCTAAAAATCTAGATCACAGGAGAAGAATTTAACCTTACCTAGAGCTGACACCGATTTAGGGAACCTCATGAAATATAAAAGTAGAGGTTGAGGCAGGTGGATCACCTGAGGTCAGGAGTTCAAGACCAGCCTGGCCAACACAGTGAAACCCTGACTCTAGTAAAAATATAAAAATTAGCTGGATGTGGTGGTGGGTGCCGGTAATCCCAGCTTCCCAGCTACTCAGGAGGCTGAGGCAAGGGAATCACTTGAACCCAGGAGACGGAGATTGCAGTGAGCCAAGATTGCACCACTGCACTCCAGCCTGGGTGACAGAATGAGATTCTGTCTCAATAATAATAATAAAATAAAATAAAAATAAAAGTAGAAGCAGTGCCTAGAAGGCACTTCCAGTCTCCAGCTCGAGTTCAGGGAAGCCATTCCTGACTATATCTCACAGGGACCCACAAGGAAGGCAGTCAGTGGAATTAGGGATGGGTCACAAGGAAAAAGAAGCTTCCAGCTGAAATTAGTAATACTCTTGACTGGGCACACATTTTCTTGAGCAGAATCCAGAGGACAAACAGGAACTTCTGCAGATATGGGTGCAGGAGCTACTGCCAACAGAGTGGGCAGATGGGGAGTGAGGAGGTCCAAAAGCTGCACTTGCTTTCTCAATGGGGAAGCTGACAGCCTGGAGCAAGGCCTGAGTGGGGCACTGCAGGAGTGAGAGAGGCCTCGCCAACTGCATGGGAGCTGGGTGAGGCCTCTCACTACTGGCTATCCTCTACTTCCCTGGCAAACTACATGACACAGCAGAAGCAGCCAAAATCCCCTCTGGAATATAACCCCATTGGTTTTAGAACCACTCCCCATCTCCAACGGTGGCCATGGCAAACCCCGCCCAAGGAGAGTCTGAGCACAGAGCTGCCTAGTCTGTGCTCATGGCCTTGTCCCCACCTCGTGGTCATTCTCTACCTGCTCTGGTAGCTGAATACAAAAGATAGAAACTCTTGAGAGCTTTATGGCCCAGCCCATTGCCTGAGAAACCAAAAGACTTACTTACCCTGGCCAACTAGGGCAAGCTTAGATCTCCCTACTACCTTAGTTGGTGCTCTCTTGAAAGTGCCACCTCCTGGCTAGAGTCTAGCCAACTCAGGCCATTAAGCACCTCATGGCAGAATAAACCTGATCCCAGGAAGGAGAAAACAATAGCTAATTTCACTGTCTCAAACATCTTGGCTAACCAGAGGTCCTGAGTGTGTCCACATGACAACTTCACTGCTAGCATAACCAGCATTTGAGAAAGCCAGCACACTAAATATATATACAACCAAGGACTCTCACAGAGTCTACTTCACTCCCCTGCTACCTCTGCAGGGGAGGTAGAGGTGCAGGTATCCATGGCTAGGAGACCTGAAGACAAATCAATCACAGGACTCTTTGTAGACATTCCCTAGTACCAGCCTGGAACCTGATAGCCCTGCTGGGTAGCTAGACCCTGAAGAGCAATAACAATTACTGCAGTCCAGTTCTCAGAAAGCCCCATCCCTAGGAGAAGGAGAGCACCACATCAAGGGATCACCCTGTGAAACAAAAGAATCTGAGCAACAGGCTTTTAGTTGTAGACCTTTCCACTGAAATAGTCTACCCAAATGAGAAGGAAACAGAAAAGTAATTCTGGTAATATGACAAAACGGGTCTGTAACACCCGCAAAAGATCACACTAGCTCCCCAGCAATGGATCTAAACCAAGAAGAAATCTCTGAATTGCCAGATAAAGAATGCAGAAGGTTGATTATTAAGCTACTCAAGGAAGCACCAGAGAAAGGTGAAAAGCAATGTAAAGAAACTTTTAAAGAATACAGGATGTGGATGGAAAATTCTCCAGAGAAATAGATACCATAAAGAAAATACAATCACAACTTCTGGAAATAAAAAATCACACTTAGAGAAATACAAAATGCACCCAAAACTTTCAACAAAGACTACACCAAGTAGAAGAAAGAATTTCAGAGCTCAAAGACAAGGCTTTCAAATTAACCCAGTCAAGAAGTTTTTAAAAAATAAACAAAGCCTTCAAAAAATTGGGATTATGTTAAATGGCCAAACCTAAGAATAATTGGTGTTTCTGAGGAAGAAGAGAAATCTAAACGTTTGGAAAACTTATTTGAGGGAATGATTGAGGAAAATTTCCCTGACTTTACTAGAGATCTGGACATCCACACACAAGAAGCTCAAAGAACAACTGGGAAATCCATCACAAAAAGATCATCACCTAGGCACATAGTCATCAGGTTATTTAAAGTCAAGACAAGGGAAAGAATCTTAAGAGCTGTGGAAATAAGCATCAGATTACCTACAAAGGAAAACCTATCATATTAACAGCAGATTTCTCAGCAGAAACCCTGCAAGCCAGAAGGGATTGGGATTCCATCTTTAGCCTCCTGAAACAAAATAACTGTCAGCTAAGAATTCTGTACCCAGCAAAAGTAATCTTCATATCACAGAGGTTAGGATAATGGTGAATAAGAGGCAGGACCAAACTGCAGCTCCCACTTGGAGAGACAGAGTGCTATGTGGAGAATCACATCATGAACTTTTGCTCCAAGAACTACTTGCAGGAACATACCAGGAAAGCCGAGAGAATCCACAGAGTCTTGAAGGGAGCAGGTTGCTCCTACAGTCCTGGGAGACAACCCAAAAGCTGTGAGTGCCCAAAGTGTGAAAGGAGGATCATCTGCTCCCAAACATACACCCTCGGTGGGGAACCCGAAGGTCCAGATCATGGGAGAAGGATTTGACCTTACCTGGAGCCGAGACAATTTTAGAGAGCCAAGTGAAATACAGGGGTAGAAGAAGCAGAATAGCATAGAAGTAGAATACAGGGGTAGAAGTCCCTGGGGACTGTGGGCTCTCACAGTCCCCAGGGAAGCCATTTCTGACTTTGTCTCACAGAGGTCCTTGGGGAGGGCTGCCAGAGGAACTGGGAAAAGACCACAGAGAGAGGGAAACTTCCAGCTGAACTTTGTAACAATTTCAACTGAATGCAAAATTTCCTGTACATAACCTGGGGGAGAGGATGAATCTGGAGTGCAGACACAGCACAGAAGCCACAGCAGGCAAGAAATGTGAAACCTGAAAGCCCTGCTCGCTTTCACAGCCAGAAGGTTGGCAGCCAGGGGCAAGTTCTCAGCCCTGCTCACCTGCTGCTTGAAAACAAACCCGGTGATGTTGGGGAGGGGGTATGGTGGGAGAGAGACTGGCATTTTGGGCTGCACAGCAGCTGGATGAGGACTATAACTGTCGGCTTTTCCTTACTGGCGACGTGCATGACATAGCAGAGGCAGTCATAATCCCCCTCAGAATATAACTTCATTGGCCTGAGAACCATACCCCCACTCCCCAATCCCCCACAGCAGCCACAGCAAGCCCCACCCAAGGAGAGTCTGAGCTCAGACACACCTAACCCTGCCCCCACCTGATGATCTTTCTCTACCTGCCCTGGTAGCCAAAAACAAAGAGCTCCCTTGGGAACTCTAGGGCACTGCCCACTGCCTGATCATCCCTATACTACCGCAGCTGATGCTCTCTTGATCCTCCACCTCCTGGCAGGAGGCCAAACAGCACAAAACTAGTGCAATAAACAAAACTACAACTAAGGACCTTACAGAGTTCATTTTACTCCCCTGCCACCTCCACCAGAGCAAGTGCTGCTATCCACAACTAAGAGACCTGAAGATGGTTCACATCACAGGACTCTGTGTAGACACCCCCCAGTACCAGCCTGGAGCCAGGTAGCTCTACTGGGTGGCTAGATCCAGAAGAGAATTAAAAATCATTACAGTTTGGCTCTCAGAAAACCCCATCCCTAGGGAAATTGGGGGAGCACTACATCAAGGGAGTATCCAATGGGACAAAAGAATCTGAACAGTGTCCCTTGAGCCCCAGGTCTTCCCTTTGACATAGTCTACTTTAATAAGAAGGAACCAGAAAAACAATTATGGTAATATGACAAAATAAGGTTCTTTAACACCCCCAAAAGAACACCCTTGCTCACCAGCAGTGGATCTAAGCCAAGATGAAATCTCTGAATTGCCAATAAGAGAATTCAGAAGATCAATTATTTAGCTAATCAAGGAGGTACCAGAGATAGGTGAAGTCCAATTTAATGAAATTTTTAAAAATGATACAAGATACAAAGGAAAAAATCTTCAGTGAAATAGATAGCTTAAATAAAAAACAATAGCAGCTTCAGGAAATAAAGGACATGCTTATAGAAATGCAAAATGCACTGAAAAGTCTCAGCAATTGAATCAAGCAAGCAGAAGAAAGAACTTCAGAGCTTAAATGACAAGGTTTTTGAATTAACCCAATCCAACAAAGACAAATAAAAAAGAATAAAAAATGAACAAAGCCTCCAAGAAGTTTGGGATTATGTTAAATGACCAAACCTAAGAATAATTAGTATTCCTGAGGAAGAAGAGAAATCTAAAAGTTTGGAAAACATATTTAAGGGAATAATCAAAGAAAACTTCCACAGCATTGCTAAAAATCTAGACATCCAAATACAAGAAGCTCAAACGACACCCGAGAAATTTATCACAAAAAGATCATCACCTAGACACGTAGTTATCAGGTTACCTAAAGTCAAAATGAGGAAAGAATCTTAAGAGTTGTGAGGCAAAAGCACTAGGTAACCTATAAAGGAAAACCTGTTACATTAATAGCAGACTTCTCAGCAGAAACCCTACAAGCTAGAATGGATTGGGGCCCTATATTCAGCCTCCTTAAACAAAAGAATTATCAGCCAAGAATTTTGTATCCAGTGAAACTAAGCTTCGTAAGTGAAACAAAGATTTCAGACAAACAAATGCTGAGACAATTTGCCACTACCAAGCCAGCACTACAAGAATTGCTAAAAGGAGCTCTAAATCATGAAACAAATCCTTAAAATACATCAAAATAGAACCTCCTTAAAGCGTAAATCTAACAGGATCTGTAAAACAAAAGCACAATAAAATTTTAAAAACCCAAAGCATTCAGGCAACAAATAGCATGATTAATAAAATAGTACTTCACATCTCAATACTAATGCTGAATGTAAGTGGCCTAAATGCTCCACTTAAAGGATACAGAATGGCAGAATAGATAAGAATTCACCAACCAACTATCTGCTTTCTTCAAGAGATTCACCTAACACATAAGGACTCACATAAACTTAAAGTAAAGGGATGGAAAAAGACATTCCATGCAAATGGACATGAAAAGGGAGCAGGAATAGCTATTCTTGTATCAGACAAAAAAACACTTTAAAGTGACAGCAGTTGAAAAAGATGAAGAGGGACATTATATAATATCCCAACAGGAAAATATCACAATCCTAAATATATATGCACCCAATACTGGAGCTCCCAAATTTATAAAATTACTACTAGACCTAAAAAATGAGATAGACAGCAACACAAGAATAATGGGGGACTTCAGTACTCCACTGACAGCACTAGACAGGTCATCAAGAGAAAAAGTCAACAAAGAAACAATGGATTTAAACTATACCTTAGAACAAATGAACTTAATGGATATTTACAGAACATTCTACCCAACAAATGCAAAATATACATTCTTTTTATCAGCACATGGAACATTCTCTAAGATAGACCATATGATAGACCACAAAACAAGTTTCAATAAATTTTTAAAAACTGAAATTATATCAAGTACTCTCTCAGACCACAGTGGAATAAAACTGTAAATTGATTTCTAAAGGAACCCTCAAAACTACACAAATACATGGAAATTAAATAGCCTAGTCCTTAATGATCATCAAAAAGTCTGAAAGAGCACATATAGACAATCTAGGGTCACACCTCATGGAACTAGAGAAACAAGAACAAACCAAACCCAAACCCAGCAGAAGAAAAGAAATAACAAAAATCAGAGCAGAACTAAATGAAATTGAAACAAAAAAGAAAACAAAAGATAAATGGAACAAAAAGCTGATTCTTTGAAAAGATAAATAAAATTAATAGACCATTAGCGAGATTAACCAAAAAAAAAAAGAGAGAAGACATTAGTAAGCTCAATTAGAAATGAAATGGGAGATACTACAACTGATACCACAGAATTACAAAAAAAAAAAAAAATTCAAGGCTACTATGAACACCTTTATACCTATAAACTAGAAAACCTAGAGAAGATGGATAAATTCCTAGAAATATACAAACCTCCTAGATTAAACCAGGAAAAAAATAGAAATGCTGAACAGACTAATAACAAGCAGAGAGATTGAAATGATAATAAGACAATTGCCAACAACAACAACAAATGGCCAGGACCAGATGATTTCACAGCTGAATTCTATCAGACATTCAAAGAAGAATTGATACCTGTCCTATTGATGCTATTCCACAAGAGAGAAGAAAAGAGAATCCTCCCTAAAACATTCTATGAAGCCAGTATCACCCTAATACCAAAGCCAAGAAAGGACATAGCAAAAAAGAAAACTACAGACCAATATCCCTGACAAATGTGATACAATAATCCTTAACAAAATATTAGCTAGCCAAATCCAACAGCATATCAAAAAAATAATCTACCATGATCAAGTGGGTTTCATACCAGGGATGCTTTAACATGTGCAAGTCAATAAATGTGATACACCACATAAATAGCATTAAAAACAAAAATTACATGATCACATCAATAGATGCAGAAAAAGCATTTGTCAAGATCGGCATTGCGTTATAATTAAAATCCTCAGCAAAATCAGCATAGAAGGAACATACCTTAATGCAATAAAAGCCATCTATGACAAACACACAGCCAACATAATCCTGAATGGGGGAAAAGTTGAAAGCATTCCCCCTGAGAACTGGAACCAGACAAGGATGCCCACTCTCACCACTTCTATTCGTCATAATACTGGAAATCACAGCCAGAGCAATCAGACAAGAGTAAGAAATAAAGGACATCCAAATCAGTAAAGAGGAAGTCAAATTGTCGCTGTTTGCTGATGATATGATAGTGTACCTAGAAAAGCCTAAAGACTCCTCCAGAAAGCTCCTAGAACCAAGAAATGGATTCAGCAAAGTTTCAGGATACAAAATTAAGGTAATCAAATCAGTAGCTTTGCTGGGTATACACCAACAGTGACCAAGCTGAGAATCAAATCAAGAACTCAATCCCTTTTACAATAGCTGCAAATATACCTAACCAAGGAATATACCTAACTAAGGATGTGAAAAATCTCTACAAGGAAAACCACAAAACACTGCTGAAAAAAATCATAGATGAAACAAACAAATGGAAACACATCCCATGTTTGTGGACAGGTAGAATCAATATTGTGAAAACAATCATACTGCCAAAAGCAATCTAGAGATACTGGCAAAAGCAATCTGGAGTTTCAATGCGTTTCCCATAAAAATACCACCATCTCATCACAGAACTAGAAAAAACAATCCTAAAATTCATATGAAACAAAGAAAGAGTCAGCATAGCCAAAGAAAGACTAAGCAAAGAGAACAAATCTGGAAGCATCACATTATACAACTCCAAACTGCACTATAAGGCCACAGTCACCAAAATAGCATGGTACTGGTATAAAAATAGGCACCTAGGCCAATGAAACAGAAGAGAGAACCCAGAAATAAAGCCAAGTACTTAAAGCCATCTGATCTTTGACAAAGCAAACAAAAACATAAAGTGGAGAAAGGACACTCTAGTCAGCAAATGTTGCTGAGATAATTGGCAAGTCACATGTAGAAGAATGAAACTGGATACTCATCTCTCACCTTACACAAAAATCAACTTAGATGGATCAAATATTTAAATCTAAGACCCGAAACCATAAACATTCTAGAATACGACATCAAAAAATTCCTTCTAGACATTGGCTTAGGCAAAGGCTTCATAATCAAGAACCTAAGAGCAAATGCCACAAAACCAAAGATAAATAGATGGGACTTAAATAGACTAAAGAGCTTCTGCACAACAAAAGAATGGGCAGAGTAAACAGACAACCCACAGAGTGGGAGAAATTATTCACAAATTATGCACCCAACAAAGGACTAATATCCAGAATCTACAAGGAACTCAAACAAATTAGCAAGAAAAAAAACAAACAATCCCATCAAAAAGTGGGCTGAGGACATGAATAGACAATTCTCAAAAGAAGATATACAAATGGCCAACAAACATATGAAAAAAATGCTCAACATCACTAATGATCAGGGAAATGCAAATCAAAACCACAATGTGATGCCATCTTACTCCTGCAAGAATGGCCATAATCAAAATATCAAAAAGTAATAGATGTTGGCAGGGATGTGGTGAAAAGAGAACACATTTACATTGCTGGTGGGAATGTAAACTAGTACAACAACTATGGAAAACAGTATAGAGATTCCTTAAAGAACTAAAAGTAGAACTACCATTTGATCCAGCAATCCCACTACTTGGTATTTACTCAAAGGAAAATAAGTCATTGTACAAAAAAAGATACCTGCACATACATGTTTATAGCAGCACAATTCACAATTGCAAAAATTTGAAACCAGCCCAAATGCCCATCAATCAACAAGTGGATAAAAAAATGTGATAAATATATATCATGGAATACTATTCAGACTTAAACAGGAATGAAATAATGCCATTTGCAGCACTTGTATTGGAGTTGGAGCCCATTTATTCTAAGTGAAGTAACTTAGGAATGGAAAACCAAATATTGTATGTTCTCACTTATAAGTGGGAGCTAAATTACGAGGACACAAAGGCATAAGAATGATATAATGGACTTTGGGGACTCATGGGGAAGGGTGGGAAGGGGTGAGAGATAGAAGACTACCTATTGAGTACAGCATACACTGCTCAGGTGATGAGTGCAACAAAATCTCGGAAATTACCACTAAAAAGCTTATCCATGTAACCAAAACCTACCTGTTTCCCAAAAGGTATTGAAATAGAATAAATAAATAAATAAAATTTTTAAAAATTAAATAGAAATAGACATTTTTCCTAAGAAGATATACAAATGGCCTGTAAGTACATTAAAGAGTACTTGACATTATTAGTCATCAGGGTATTGCAAATCAAAACTACAATGAGATACCACTTCATACCCACTAGGATGGCTATAATTAAAAAGCTTTTTTTTTTTTTTGAGACAGAGTCTTGCTCTGTCACCCAAACTGGAGTGCAATGGTACAATCTCAGCTCACTGCAACCTCTGCCTCCCAGGTTCAAGCATTTCTCCTGCCTCAACTTCCAGAATAGCAGGGGTTACAGGCACCCACCACCACACCTAATTTTTTGTATTTTTAGTAGAAACAGGGCTTTGCAATGTTTGCCAGGCTGGTCTCGAACTCCTGAGCTCAAGTGATCTGCCTGCCTCAGCTTCCCAAAGTGCTGGGATTACAGGCATGAGCCACTGCGCCCAGCCTTAAAAAGGCGTTTTTAAATAGTGTGGGTGAAATTAAAACCCTAATACTCTGCTAATGGGAATAGAACATGTTACATCCGTTTTGGAAAACAGTCTGGCAGCTTCTAAAAAGGTCAAAAATAGAGTTACCATGGTACCTAGCAATTGGACACCTAGGTGTATATTCAAGAAAAATACAAACGTATGTTTACTCAATCACTTGTACATGAATGTTCATAGCGGCTTTATTGATAATAGCCAAAAAGCGCAAACAACCAAAGTGTCCATAAACTGACGAAGGAATGAATAAAATGTGGTATATCTGTACAATGGAATACTATTTGGCCATAAAGAGAAATAAAGTACTATATGTGCTAAAACATGAATGAACCTTGAAAACATTATGTTAAGAAAAACAAGCCAATCACAAAAGACACATGTTGTATGATTTTATTTATATAAAATATCCAAATTAGGTAAATCTATAGAGACAAAAAGCCATTTGATGGTTGCCTATGGCTAGGAGACTTGTGGAAAAATGGAGAGAGACTGTGAATTGTATGGGTTTTTTGTTTGTTTGGTTAATTGGTTTCTGGAGGTAATGAAAATGATCTAAAATTTATTATGATGATGGTTGTACATCATTCTATATGTTAAAAATATTTGACTTCTCTAAATAGGTGAACTGTATAAATAAAGCCATTAAAGCTCAGCAAAGCTGTTATATATAAAAATTAAAGATAATTGGAAGATGTTTTATAAAATATGTGCACTTCTATTTTAAGTTATTAAAATGTCCTAGAAACTAGCTCACAACTCCCCGGGCTTCTCACATGCTCTGGGCTTCTCTGGAAACATGGTTCGGTGCAGTAAAGACTATTTTTAACCTTAAGTAATTAGAAGGAGAGCTAAAATCAGAATGTGGTCCAGTGAGATACATCTCATGCCAGTTAGAATGGCGATCATTTAAAAGTCAGGAAACAATAGATGCTGAAGAGGATATGGAGAAATAGGAATGCTTTTACACTGTTGGTGGGAGTGTAAATTAGTTCAACCATTGTGGAAGACAGTGTGACGATTCCTCAAGGATCTAGAACCCGAAATACCAATTGACCCAGCAATTGGTATATACTATTGCTGGGTATATACCCAAAGGATTATAAATCATTCTACTATAAAGACACATGCACACACATGTTTATTGCAGCACTCTTCACAATAGCAAAGACTTGGAACCAACCCAAATGCCCATCAATGATAGACTGGATAAAGAAAATGTGGCTGTAATGTATTCCATATACACCATGGAATACTATACAGCCAAAAAAGGATGAGTTGATGTTCTTTGCAGGGACATGGATGAATTTGGAAACCATCATTCTCAGCAAACTAACACAGGAACAGGAAACCAAACACTGCATGTTCTCACTCGTAAGTGGGAGTTGAACAATGAGAACACATGGACAC
Source organism: Theropithecus gelada (assembly GCF_003255815.1). Classification (NCBI taxonomy): domain Eukaryota; kingdom Metazoa; phylum Chordata; class Mammalia; order Primates; family Cercopithecidae; genus Theropithecus; species Theropithecus gelada. Next base: position 79,457,883 of record NC_037683.1, read on the forward strand.
AGGGAGGGGAACACCACACACCAGGGTCTGTCGGGGTGGGGGGCTAGAGGAAGGATAGCATTAGGAGAAATAATGCAGGTGACGGGTTGATGGCTGTAGCAAACCACATGGCACGTGTATAGCTATGTAACAAACCTGCATGTTCTGCGCATGTATCCCAGAACTTAAAGTATAATTAAAAAAAAAAAATCAAAATGTGGCCAAACTTGTCTTCATTCTCTCACTCCTGGTGAAATGGGGACTGGCTCAGACTTGGCCACTGCGAGTGACCAAATGAATGAGCACTGAATTTTAGGGCAAGAGGGAACTTTACAATTACCTAAGGAATGCCACATGAAAATGTTTTATTTTTGTGAGGGTTTCCCCTAAAGCAGACCTTGATACACAGTTTTGGATTCAGGTAGTTTACTTGGGTGTTTGTCTCAGGAAACACAAGTGGAGAAATGGAGAAAGTAAGATGCAGAAAGGAGAAAAGCCAATAAAAGGTGCAATAAAAATTGAACTACTAATATAGGCTATTGGGGCTCAGTTCTGCTGAAGATGCTCCAAAAAAGCGTGTAAAGTGTACTTCAAAATCACCCCACATGAGTACAGGGAGACTGAGGCTTGTATCCACCAGTTTTCATCTCCCACTGGCTGGGGACTACCCTTGAAGGTATTAACTCTACACTTCTGGGCTGTGTCTGCTTGCTGTAGAACATGCTTCTGCTGAAAAAAAAATCCTCAGGCTTAAAAAAAGAGAGATGGTTGAGGGAGAAGCTGCCAGCTTCTGGTACTGACACCATAGCTGCAAATGATCTAGGTGAGTATGAGAATGTGGTATGAGGAGACATTATCTATTACAATGTCTATGGTTAAATAACATAAATAGAAATGAAATCACCACCATTTTCCTGGTTCAGAAGGGAATTTCCAACTGGCCGTACCTGCCCCACCTTGATCTGAAGGCAAGTTTCCTCTTGTTATCATCCTCCCCTCAAAAGGTGGCCAAATCTCTTTTTGTTCTGAGTGACTTGTGAGTGTCTAGGACCTTTATATCAGCAGCTTCTCTACAGGAGATGGTCCATCTGGAACAGGTGAGAGGTTTCGGCAGAATCTCATGGGCAGTGATAAACATCACTTCCATCCAGACTCTCAAAGTTCCATGGGTTAGTTGCTGGCAGTTTTCAGGTCACCCACATAGAAGAGGGACACATTAGTTTGGTGCAGAGCTTTCTTATAGCTTCTCAGTTCATGAAAGATTTCCTATAGCTTCTCAACACATGAAAGGTTTCTTTTTCCCCATGTCAGTCCTCAGCTCTCCCTCTTTTTCCCTTACTCTGATTCTTAGTTACTGAGATAAGTCATTTTTCTCACTGGAATCTGAGCTTCTGTGTATCATTGACCAATTCGTGACTGGTAAAACAGTTTAATAATATAGATTAATACTTGAATATATAAATTTCACCTCTCAAGATTAGGAAATGTCAGGTTAAAGTCTAGCAGATTGCCTTAGTATAGGACTTCTCAGAGCCTCTCATTGTTATGAGCCTCAGCTGTCCTCAAAGCAGTGGTTAAAGTTCATAGTATTTTCCAAATCTATTTGACCATGGAAGAGTTTTTCAAAGAGCACTTCGTGAACCTAATGTTCTATGGAACACACTTGGAGAAATATCAGTGTAGCACACTCCATCCATTTTACTCATGGAAAAATAGAAGTCCATAGAAGTGAAGTGTCTTGCTTAAGTCATGCCGTAAGTTATTGATGGAGCCAGAATTTGAAGCCAGGTCTCCTGTCTCTTAGGTGTTCTTTGCTCAGTAGAAGAAAAATGGTCATGGGTTTACCTTGTGATAAGTAGCTTGTGAATTATTCTTTCTCCATTGTTGATGCATTTGAGGAGTGTCATCCTCCTTCTATATCAAAACCAGATGAATGAAAATGTTTACAACCATTCCAGTGATCAACTGTCAGATAGTAGAAGGAGATAAATAAAGACAAGAGACAAAATAGAGTTAAAACCTAGACATGCTGGGTGTGACAAAGGTGGTTCGCTGTTTAGTAAAACTTCCTGCTTCCTCCTTCATCTGGGTAGGTAGGGATGTAACTGTGCATCTAAATATGGCCATGTGGCAAGTTCTCATTAATGGAGGTGTAGGTGGGGTTTTAAGTAATAAAGATACTTTCTCCACCTTCTTGCCCCTCTACCATCTAAATGCTGAGAACTCAGGCCCTAGGGAATGGCAAAGCATGCAACAGAAGGAAGCCTCCTATCTAAACCCAAATGTGGAAGAAAGCCTCTGATTGACCAGAGAAGACTCTTACATAAGCAAGAAATATGCTTCTATTGTGTCAACCACTGAGTTTTGGCTTTGATACAACAGTTCACATTGCCCTAGTAAATGTACTGGGAGGTGGAAGGAAATATGGGGCAAAAGAAGAGATGAGAGATGTCAAAAAGTATGGATTGAGGGGTCAAAAATTCGGGGACACAGCCATGTCATCTGAACCAGAAAGGAACCCGGAACAAAGCAATCAGTCCTTTTGCTCGGGGACTGAGGGGACCAGCAGACACAGCATCCTTCACACCATGCCCTCCTTCACCCTACCTTCATTCAATTGCTAAACCTGCCTCGTTCTGCTAAGTGTTCAGGTAGTATCTACTTCTCTCCATTCTCACTGGCAGAACCTGGGTGGTCATCTTCATCTGTCGGCTGGATTATTCCAATACTCTGTAACTAGTCCTGTGTTCTGTTAGCCACCCCTTTTCCCCCTCACAGATCCATTCTCCACGCTATGGCCAGAATCATCTTCATAATATACAAATGGGATTATAACCCACTCCTTAGGCCCTGGCTTGAACCCTTCAATTAATTCTCAGTGTGATTACAATAAAGTTCAAAACCCTATGTGGCCCTGCATGATATGGCCTCTGTTTCAGCTGTCACCTCTCCAGTCCTTAGACTCTATGTTTCAGCCACTGTGAACTTCTTTTGGCTCCCTGAGTGGGTCACACTTCTCTTGCCTCTTACCCATTGCATAAGACACTCCCACTTCCCAAATATCCTTCCCCTTCTCTCCTCTCCATGTCCCTTCCTACCAACAGTTTGACTCCCACTCAACCTAGCTGTCTCCTTTTCTGGGAAGGTTTCTACGACATATTCAGGCTGAATTAACTTCTTATTTTCTGTCTGTCCTTAGTACCCTGTTCATGCCCCTATCAAAGCACTTTCATACTCTACTTAATTTTCTGTCAGTATCTTCTGTTAGACTGATGCTTGAGGGCAGAAACACCTCAATCACCATTAAATCTGAGCACTTCATGGAGGTTTGGTACAGAGAAGGCGTTCAGTACTTTTTTTGCTTGTTTTTTAGCTGGGTGGATGGGTGGGACAAATACCTATTTGATACAAGCCAAAGAAAAGTTCGTACATTGGCAATAAGCAATGTTGGTTAACCATTAGTGAAAATAGAATCACATTTTTTCATACATTTATTTATATAATCTGATCCATAAATATCTTTTAACATATGATTTTCCAAAGTTGCTGTGTTTGACTCTTTTAAAGGATTTGACTGATTTGCTTAATTATTTATTTGTTTGTTTGTTTGTTAACAGGTGAGTAGACAAGCCAGCACATCTTTCTCACTCTCTACAAGCCAGGACTGGAAGAAACCTGGTTGCTGGCTCAGGAGGAATGAACCATGCACCGGGTTAAGACTTTAGCTCTGGAATCAGAGCTGTCTGAGTTTAGTCCTGCCATATGATTTACCAGCCGTGTGACCTCAGGTGATGAATTAATATTTCTGACGTCCTTACCAGAGTGCCTAGTACATATTAAGAATGCAACAGTGGGTAGCAATAATCGTCAATGTTATATTCTCCACAAAAATTAACTTTTATCATTATCCTTCCTTAATATTGTTGTTAAACTGTGACTAACGCATCCCGGGGGTGGGGGGTTGTACACTGTGTGCAGGAAAAGTAACCAGAAAGATCAACCCTATGAGATCATCAGGAAAGACCTAATGCTTCTCACTGGACAGACAAGAAAACCCACACTCAGCAGGGTTAGGAGACCTGCTCCAAGTCACGTAGCTAGTAAGGGCAGAGCTGAGTCAAACCAGAACTTCTGATTCCAAAGCCAGTTCTCTTTCCACTACACTGCATGGCCTCTGGGTGTTAGCATTTCCAGGTCCCACCTACTTCCAAATATCTAAGGTCAAACAGGACTTTGGATTCCAAATATGCACACTAGGACTGCCTGTTCCCTTCTCTCCATTCACAGGTATGTGGCACTGTGGGCCCATGGGGCGTTCTGCCCAGGCTGCAGAGCTCTCGAATGTGCTTCCCTTCCCCAAGCTGTCTTCTCTGTCAAGGGCACAGACTGGTTCCCATAGAGACCGAAATACCCTTTCACAGAGTTGCTTCTGCGTCTCTCCCTGGGACTGGGCTGGGATTGCTATCTACCTCTTGCACTTCAGAAGTCCAGAGAACCTAAGACTTTTGTGCTTTGTAGACACATGCCACAAAAACTGAGCACACTTACCAACTGAACAAACATCAGAATGTGCCAAATCTCTAAAGTCCAATTCTTAGTGCAAACTGCCAAAGCAGATAACACTTACAGTACTCAGAAGGTCATAAATTGTACAAGCTCGATAGGACCTGAGGCCTCTTCTAGTCTGAACTATTTATTTTGCAGAGGAGGAAATATGGGCAAAGAAATGGGCAGGAACAAATGTCCAGGCTTTGGTGATAGTGATTGTGGGGTGTCTCCTGGGTCCCATTCCATCATCCTTCTTATCGCATCCATATACATCTTCCTGGAGACTCATCATAATTGGATACCCCTTACAGAGACCAGCTGCCTGAGACATAGATACCTGCTCAGGACGCTGGCTATCACTATGGGGAGCCGTTTTGACACAGGCCATTGTTAGTGACTGGGAACACCTCCTAAAAATGAGATGGCCTGAAGGGGTCCCAGTACTTGGGGACTGTGTGTAATAGGAGCCTTAAGAGAGGCTCCTAGACTATCTCTTGATTGCCTGTATGATATTTTGTGAGAATGTAAACCTACCTCACTATTAATTTTAGCAAAATAAAATTAAAAAGCAAACAACCAAATGAAAAGAGATGTCATATAGAAAAGAAGTATGGACAATTCTAGAGATGTTTCAAGAATAGCGTTCATCACTGGTGCTCCAGTACACAGAGAAATGTGCTGGAGAGGTTCATTAGGATTCTTGAGTCAAGCCAAAGGCTAGAATCAGGCTTGTGGTTTCAGGCATCCAGTAGCAGAGGTTAGCTCTAGAGTGGGGTTGGAAATAAATATTACCCCAGGTACCTACCCTACCCTTAGCTTAGTGCCTCCCAGTAGGTGGAAGGGAAATCTTAAGGGACCAAGATGGGTTGATCAATTCCAGGAAGCTTTGATGTTTTCAAAATCACATAGGATATTGAAGTCTTAGAACCTCCCAGGGGGTTCCTGAACCAGAATTTGCTTCAGTCAGACAGATAGGGAACACAACTAGTGTCCTCTGTTCTTCACAGTTTCTCATCTTCTGAACCTCCACTTGCAGTCCTAAATCAGAGATAGGCAACCCCCTGCAGTATGGTGATGCCACATGCCAGAGGGCTAAAGGAGGTCTCTCTATTGCACAGGACCATTCACAGGCAATGGAGTGAATCTGAAGGGGATCTGAAGGGGAAAATTGCCTTTTGAGCATACTAAATTCCATCCCGTTTAAGGCAGGAGACAGTGTTTCTTTATTCTTAAGCTTCCATTATCCTCCTTGGTACCCAGTGCATGGAAGAGACTGAATAAACATCTGACGGATGACTAGGTAAATGAATGAATGAAAGAATAAAGTGAGTATTTGAGTTAGTTAGAAAAAGAGTGAACTATATAGGCTAGAGAATGAACTGCCATAAAGAACCCACAAGGGAATGGCAAAATCTCGATAATACACACATAAATGTTCATGAATTCTATGATAGAGAAAGAGGTTCATCTGTTTATATAATTCCTATCAATACTGTATTTCCTCTTAATGTTTCTTGAATTCTTTAAAACAAGAAACTTTTAACTATTTGGTTCTCTGAACATTTAAAATAACTTTTTGGTGTTATTTCTTTCATTTTTTCTAGCTAGTGAAGTATGTATTCCAATGAACTGTTTTTCACTTAGCCTTGCTCAGTGTCTTTGTCTGTAGTCACCACTTGGCCTTTTCACCACTATGTGTATTAACACCCTGGTAGGAAAGAGATAAATGGAAGCAAAATAGCAAAGTGGTGAAGAGGAGGGTTCTAGAGGCAGACAACCCTGCAGTCCTGAGACCTGAGTCCACTGTTTAACAGAGTGACTTTGCTTAGCCTGTAGATTATAATGGAACTTGCCTGTAAGTATGATTATGAGTAGTCCTGGAAGGATAATACATTGCATTGTGTTAATCACACCGTGAATGATCAATGAATTTTAGTTACTGGTATCATTATATTGTATTGCTATACTACTGTATTACATTAAATCATATTGTATTATATCAATCATATCATCTATTATATATCAGTAGCATATTGATTGTGGTCTTGTAAAACCAGTGTCTATGGATGTGTTGAACAAAGCCACATCCTCTATAGAGTCCTCCTCCAGTCACCTCCTTAACTTTCTTCCCCAGATTGAGACCACCCCTTATTTCTCTCTTATGTAAATTCTGAAAGTAGTACCCAGTGGTCTTCAGGGAGAGAAATCTTGTTTTTTCTCTGAAACAACATTCAGCTACACCCGTGGCTGGCTTTCCCTACATGTGTCCCCCTCCCTCTCATTCAGGAGAGGCCATTTGAGTTCAGAGTCCTGATGTGAGGCTTGCGTTTGAGGAAGGAAAACCACTTCAAATCTCATTTGTTGACCTGACTCTCACCCTTCCCCTCCAGCATTCCAAACTCCCACTCACATCAACAAGCTAGAATTTTAAACTTGGTTGGAACTGTAAAAGCTTGAGGTTATTAGAGCTCAAGGATAGGGCAGGAGCTGAGTCTGACAGCTTGTTTTACTCTCCGCACTGAGGCAATCAAGGCCAAGGCAGTGTCAGGGAAAGGCCAGGTTTTCTTGTAGCCTTGGGCTGTTGGCCGTATGCTAGGGAAGGGAGGTGGAGCCGAAGATTTGGCATCAAATCAGAAAAAATAAGGTACGTTGATTCACTCAACTCTGTGCTTAACCCTGTGGCAAACACATTGGCTAACTTCTCTGCTCTTCTTTTCATCTTCTTTAGCTTATCCAGGTTTTTAGGTGGTAGTAACATGTTCAAGGAAGATGCAACCCCTTCCTCCAGCCTGAGAAAATAAAGCATCGTTGGCTTATTGCCAACCATGGCAATCCCATTCCCCTTTTCTCATGATTGATTTGGGAATGGGCAAGTGACCCAGCCCTGACCAATGAGACCAAAGAAACAGTCTATTGGTCAGCTTATCTCAGAAGATTTTTGTTTCCTGCTATAAACAGTAAGTTTCTTCCTGCCTGACTTAAATGCAGTTGTGTGCAAACATGTTACTTGGAGCTACAGCAACGATTCTGTGACCATGAGGCAATAAGCCAAGAACAAAGGATAGAATAGTGAAAAGACAGAGTATTGAATTTTTTTATGATATCATTGAACTGCTGGACCAATGTGGAGCCATCTACTTTTAGTCTTTCATGATTTGTGAGATGATTAAAAATTTCTTTCGTTTTAGCCATTATTTCTTTTCTGTTACTCAAAACTGAAGACATCCTACATAATACAAACACTATCCAACCTGGGTTGTAATGTATCTATTTTCAGATCTGTGTGTTCTATCTTATTGATTTTTGTATTCTTAGCACTGACTATAAGCCTGCTACTTAGTAAGACTTCAATAAATGACTGTTTAAAAAGGTCTTAGATGATTAAAAAAAAAAAATTCTGAAGTTGCTGAAATATGAAGACCAGGAACCAATTTCAGGTTCCATAAATTTCTTGCTTCCTTTGCTTCTGGGGTATTCTTCATTTCTGTCTGATTCTATCTTTACTAAAATGAATGAATGATTGAGGACTATGAGAAATGGCTGGTATAGTGGCTACTGCTGAGAAGTATCTCTTGGAGATTCCCAGAAATTCCATAAGCCACATTCAGACCTAACTCTCTGATGATCAGTGTTTCTGAACTCAAACCAGTATATATAATCAGTGGACTATTTAAAGTGGTATTGGCCTAGGATATCTAGGACACATGTTTTATGCATTCAGTAAGCATTTGTTTAATGTCTCTTATCTACCAGGCACATTATTATGCATTGGGCATATAGAGATGACCAACCACATGGCCTCATTCCTTGAAAAGCTTACAGTAATCAAACAGGGTTAATAGCCTAAAGAGAGGTAATTACAAGTCTTACAACCAGTCCTCTTAGCATAGTATGGTACTACCACTGAGTTAATTAAGATAACAAAATTCCTAGATATATATCTTTGATGAAATGGTTTCCATAAAAACTTTCCAAGCTTGGTCCTCCCCAGCAGAGTTCATTTTGGAAGGTGACTTTCTGCTTTCATCACCTAAGGTCCTTAGCATGTACCCTGTGTTCTCCAGAGGCACCCCTTGCCCAGAGTGTGCCCTCTGCATGGTTCCCCCAGAACACCTATTTCAAAGGAAAAGAAGTTTGATCATTCAGTGAAGATTTGGGAGGCCACTTTTCTACGTGGGAGGATTACGAGTAGTGCCTTGCTCCCCTGTGAATTAGTAAATATAAAGAAAATATAAATTAACCCCCTTTCTGGCTGGGCACAGTGGCTCATGCCTGTAATCCCAGCACTTTGGGAAGCCGAGGTGGGTGGATCACTTGAGGTCAGGAGTTTGAGACCAGCCTGGCCAACATGGCAAAACCCTGTCTCTACTAAAACATAAAAATTAGCCAGGCGTGGTGGCACACATCTTTAGTTCCAGCTACTCAGGGGGCTGAGGCACAAGAATCGCTTGAGCCTGGGAGGCAGGAGTTGCAGTGAGCTGAGATTGTGCCATTGCACTCCAGTCTGGGTGACACAGCAAGACTCTGTCTCGAAAAAAATAAAATAAAATAAAATAAAATAAAATAAAATAAAATAAAATAAAATAAAAAATAAGTTAGACCCTATTCTTCTTAGTTAACCATGACTTCTGAAGGAGGTCAGAGCTCTTGTGCTCTGCATCTCTGGTCCATCAGCCTCAAGGCCACCTTTCAGGTCCACATGAAATATAAGTGCACAAAGGCACCAGACTTAGCATTATTAGTTTCCCCACTGGTCTGATTTTTGTAGAAATTGTCAGGAACTGATTTTCTGCCCTTTCTTCCTAATAGACAAGCCTTCCTGCCCTCCCTGACACAGCTCTTCCCTGTCTCCTACTCTCTGGTCATCAAGCTTTTAGAGATGCCCTGGCCTTCTGCTAGTTGCCCCAGCTGTATTTTTTCTTCTTGGGAATGCATTGATTCCAGAGCCTGACTGGGAATAAATCTCAGTGCCTCCATTTAGCAGTTATGGGATTCAAGTTACTCTTACTCCCAGTGCCTCAGTTTCTGCACCTGTAAAATGGAGATTTACCACCTTTCCTTCCAGCATTACTGATATTGTTTGGCTCTGTGTCCCCACCCAAATCCCATCTCGAAAATTAATCCCTATAGACCCCACGTGTTGAAGGTCCTGGTGGGAGGTGATTAGATTTTGGGGGCGGCTTTCCCCATGCTGTTCTCGTGATAGTGGGTAAGTTCTCATGAGAGCTGATGGTTTTATAAGTGTTTGACAGTTTCTCCTTCACGCGCTCTCTCTTCTGTCTCCTGCCACCACATAAGACGTGCCTGGTTCTCCTTCCCTCAAGATTGTAAGTCTCCTGAGGCCTCCTCAGCCATGAAGAACTGTGAGTCAATTAAACCTCTTTCCTTTATAAATTACCTATTCTTGGGTATTTCTTTGTAGCAGTGTGAAAACAGACTAATGCAATTACCATGATGGGCTTTCAGTTGATGAACTTGCATCACTAACTCCTCAACCCGCAGCTGATTTCCTACTGTAATTGTTCACCATGCAGACATTTGTTTGTGGAGCTACAAGCATAACCATCGTGGTATTTAAGATTCATTCTGTATCTGGATTTATGCACTTCATGAAAAATCATCAAACTGTCCTTATTATTGGTGTCTTTTTTCTGTATATATGTCATGCTTCAATAAAATATTTACTTAAAATTGTTTTAGGTATGTCAAACTCACTACACCAGACAGGGCTTACTTTCTCACTCTGTTGTCTTTATCCCTCTAATTTAAAGGATTACACATACATCTGTACTTATTTTAGAAAAATAACTATGAACAGCAAAATTTAATAATTAAAAATCATCCATTCCCATTCCCAGCACACAGAGACAATCATCACTAATATTTTAGAAGATGCATATCATATCTTACAACAAAGAAGAAATAATGTTAATAAGATTTTATAACCTTTTGATATAATCTGCCTGTAAATTCCAGAATATTATTTTTAAAGGCTGCATTATGTTCAATTCAATGGGTGTAGCACAATTATTTAACCAATCCCTACCGTTAGAGATATAGATGGTTCTGTATTTAGCAATGCTGCCATGAACAGCTTTGGAGGGAAATCATTGCATTGCATTGGAGTTTCACTCCACTCAAATTTCAGTTATTGACACCACTCTTTCCAGACTCCTTTAGGCTTCTTGGTCTTGAGGGAATTCAGAATCGCTTTATTAGGCACTACATCTTCTGGACTTTTCTTCTGAAAGATTTATGTTCCACTGAAACAAATAATGGGCTTGATAGAGCCATTTTCAAAGATATGACGGGAAGGAACAGGGGCACTTTGGATCACAAAACCCATTTGCTGGAGTAAGTGGGCACAGGGGACCTGAGGATCTCAGACCCCTGCCTTGCTGTGGGCTGATGCAGCTTAGGAGCCCTGTGGCACCTTACAGTGGTATTTGCTTCCTGAGTGTTATTTGCAGTGTTTCTATGGTGCTAATGACTGCAAATTGCTAATGGCTGTGAAAAGCTAATTGTTGTGCAAGGTGTTTCTCTCTGTCCCAATTGCCAGGGGAGTGCACAGTCATGGTTAAACAGAGACTCATTAGCACCTCTGACATAGTCCTCCTGGGGAATCCTCAAAGCAGCCTGGAAAATAACCAAGTCTCCACCATCCAGAGCCAGGAGGTTTTGTGCCCGGCTGGCAACAAAAGAAAACAAGGGAGGCAAAGATCTAGGAAGCACCACCCAGAAGGAAACAAAGGAAGCAAGAGTGGTGTGTGATGTGCTTCAGCTGGTGAACCAAAGAAGTAGAAAGGACATGGTCTTTGTAGGCAAGTTTCCTAAAATAATACCAATGCAGTGGCTAGGAAGTGCCAGACACTATGCTCAGTGCTTCACGACTTTTTCTCTTTGAATCACACCCACTTTTCAGAGGAGTACACTGAGGCTCAGAGAATGAATAATTCCGCTACCTCCCACCCCCCTGCCCACACACACACACACACACACACACACACACACACACACACACACACTAGGAGAGAAAGAATTTGACCGCTAAACTTAATTCATTATGTTCCCTAAATACCTCATGAAAGTTGGGCTGTTTAAAAAACACTAGCAACAAGCCCACATTGGCAGATGAATGTTATTTTTCTCCTGTATTCCTACAAGTAAGGTGCAATGTCTCTGCTTCCACTGATGTCCTGTATTCTAAGCTATCCACTTTAAAAAATCTATTTGGTTGACTATATATTTTTTCCCTGTCCTTTGACTTGAGTTTAACAATTCACCTGATAAGGCAAACTTAGGCATAATAATGTTTGTTTGAATTCATAGTGCGACAATTTTTACAAACTCTTTTTTCTTTATGGACTCATTAGAATTTTTCAGCTAGAGGTATGAGTTTCAGAACTGCCTACTCCTTCCACCGCCCCCACGTTCTTTAAATGTGTCTTGTAACCTGTGCCTTCCCTCCTCCCAGGCACTAAAACCATTTGTTGCTTTGTGCAACACACAGAGTTGTGTTTCCAACTCCACAAAACTTTTTCAAAAAGAGATTGAATCAACAACAATAGAAATGGATGGAGTAGCTATGTCTGGAATTGCCATAAGACTGTTTGCTCGAGTTCATCCTGCACACTCTTTGAAAGACAAAGTACAGGGGCCATTCCCAAAGGAATGGCAGTCTGCTAACACAGCACAGAGGAAAGAAACACTGGAAAGCAAAACTGCCATTTACAGTTGCAGGAAAGTTGCCTGGGCAACACAGAGACTCAGGGGATGAAGAACTGGCCTCACCTGCCATCTTTCCCATCCTTTTTCCTGCCTCATTAGTTTAACAGAGATAGCAGGTGTCTGTATTGACTTGACTATTAACAGGGCAAAGAATTAGCATTAAAGTTAATGTTAAACTCTCAACCAACTCAATTGATTCAACAATGAGATTTGGCGTGGTCAAAGAAATTTAACAATAAAGGAGTTTACATTATTTCCAGCTCCCCAGGAAGTGAGATGTGCTGCTTACAGCTGATGAACTATTCCTGACAATTATTCTAAATGGATGATTTAGTGCAGTAAGAGAAGTTGATGCAAATGATGTCATCTGAAAGTTAAGAGAGAAAGCAAAGGGGCAAGATCCTGAGTTGGTAAGAAAATGGTCCCTCCAGAGAGTCAATCCCATTTGGTGCTTTCAGATCTCAGTTCAGGATGGGTTACTTCAACTCAGGTTGAGCACAAAAGAGCCCCTGCCATTCCTGTTGGTCACCATGCACCAGAGCAAAATGAGGACAGCCTATTTCCAGTGTTGCTGAGCTGACAGTTGCCAATAGCTGTCACCCCCTGGTTGAAAAGACAGGACCATGATGTGAGAAGGCCCCTCCCTTGCTTGCATGTGGGAAATGCAAGGTCTTCCTCCAGCAGCTGAGCTCATGGTCAGAATAGGAGCAACCATTAGAAAAAGACTTCAGTAAGCTGGATGTATCTTTGTGGTTTCTTCTCGGTGGGAGTTTGGAACAAGGCCAAAGACATTCATAATTCCTGGAAGAACATCCCCCTCCTGCTGTGTAAATGAGAACCATTTAGGAGAGAAACAATGGTAATCTCCTCCCCTAAATCTGTTCTCATCCTGAATTTCTTTCTTTTCTTTTTTTTTTTTTTTTGTGAAAGGCTCTACTTACCAGCATTTGCCTAAGCCAGAAACTCAGCACTCACTCAATACCTCCTTTCCCTTCACCACAGTAATTCAATTTCCAAATCTGGTAGTTTATACCTCTTTAATATTCCTTGCATTTTCTCTTCTCCTTTCTCACTTGTTCTTCCCTGGTTCAGGATGTTATCTTTTCTTGCTTGAATTACTCTCTACAATAGTCATCCAAAGGTCTCTCAGCTCCTAGGCTTGTCAACCTTTATGCCACAGCATGATTTTTTTTTAATCCAAATCTGATCAGTAAACAGTCAGTTTACTGTTGCAAATATTTGAGAATTCTCCAAAGCTTTAATGATGCAGTTCACAGTCTTCAGCTTAGCATAAGCAAAATGCGAAGAGCAGACATTTTACCCATCTTATTTTGGTAGAGTGTAGAAGCTCTTGAACCACAGGTAATGTCTAGTACTATTTTCTTGTGGAGGTCAGAGAACAGAGAAGGGCTACTCAGGTGCTGGCTATGTGGTTAGACATAAGAATTATATGTGATAGACATATGAATTATGGTACTATGAAGCCAAAGCTTGGGTGAGAAGTTCCTCTCCAAGAAGAGTTATATTATAAACTAAATGTTTATGTTCTGCCAAAATTTATATATTGAAATCTTTATGCCTAAGGTGATGATATTAGGAGGTGAGATCTTTGGGACGTAATTATGTCATGAGGGTGTAGTTCTCATGAATGGGATCAGTGCCTTTATAGAAGGGACCCTAGAGAGCTCTCTCACTGTCTTTCTACCACATGAAGTTACAATGAGAAGCCGACTATTTGCAACCCAGAAGAGGGACCTACCCTGAACTTGACTACGCTGGCACCCCGATCCTGAACTTGCAGCCTTAAGAACTGGGAGAACTTAATTTTATTGTTTATAAGCCACCCAGTCTATACTGTGTTAAAACAGCTTGAACTAAGACAAGTTGAAATAAGATATAGGATGACCAGTTAAACTTGAATTTCAGAAAAACAATGAATAATAATTCAGATAAACAATGAATAATGTTTTTGTAGATTAAGTATGTTCCATGTAATCTTTGTTTATCTGAAGTTCGAAATAACTGGGTATCTGTTTTTTTATTTGCTAAATATGGTAACCTTATACCATAGCATTGGGTGTAGGATGGAAGACAATTGTGAGGGGAACTTTCAGGAGAGTCTGTAGGGGAAATCTAAAGTCCAAATAAGGAAAAGGATTGCCAGCTAAATACAGCAGATAGATGCAGGTGAATGTCAACTCCATCCAGAAAATCTCCAAAATAACAGGTAATAAAAAGCATAAATTATGAAGGAAAGGGAATAGAACATGACAGTAGATGAAAGATTCCAAAAAAAATTGGAGATACAAAGTAATACATACGTGGCAATCTACTTAGCATAGGGGAGAAAGATTGAAGAGGAGACAAGCTGATTAAGCTGCAAAAACATGGAAAGTCTCAGAGACGAGGGGCACTGGGGTCCTTAGAAGACATTGAGGTGGAGAGTGATTAGTCGAAAATCTATCTAAGAAGAGGGTGGTGCCTGATGCCTTCCCTACATCATGCTTAGAGGAGGTGAGAAGTTTACTTGGAATATGAGACTGAGGGCTCCCAGAGTTAAGCACATGAGGCAAAGGAGATAATGGAATACTGTGCTAAAAAACACAGTAATTAAATAAAAGCCTACATTGTAAGTGGTGAGATCCCCACTTCTGTTCCTATCCTGCTGGGTTTTCAGATTGCTGACATCCTGACATAACAGAAAACCTACTGATATTTACAAGCAATTCGCCAGGAAAATTATTAGGTTTCTAACTAATCAAACTATCCCTGTCCAATGTACATAGATCATCCATTCAGCTTCCTAGGGACAGATTCTTAGCCAAGAAGAGATAGCCAGGGATGGTTAATATTTAAGGAAAACTTTTCTAAAACGAGAGACCCCCAAACTAAACAAGCAGAAAAAGGCAAAAGGTACTTGGAAGAAAGAAAGGGCCTATAAGAAAATTTCAAAAAATATGATTACTATACTTGGAGAATAACATAACATTTTACATCAATGAAACAATAATGGGATGGTATTTTTAAAATACATTCAAAGCAAGAAAAACAAATAGAGAATTAAAATAGAGAAATAAAACACTGAGTAAATAATTAAAAGAAAAAGTTAAACCTCAAAGTAGAACAAATGATTAAAGAGATAGATAATAGCAGGAAGGATGTAAAATTAGATGTGTAGTGCAGAAGATCAAACATCTATTTAATAATATTCCAGAAAGAGAAAAGAGAAAATAGAGGTTGAAATTATTAAATAAGAGTATGTATCTCCAGTTTGAAAGGTCCCACTAAGTGCTTAAAACTGTGAATTTAAAATTAACAGCATACCTATGTGAATGTACTTAATGCCATTGAACTGTACACTTACAACTGATTAAGATGGTAAATTATGTCATCTGTATTTTACCATAATGAAAACAACAACAACAAAAAAACACCAAGGTCATTGATACCAGCAACACACAGAGGATCCCCAAAACTTTGGGGATCAATTAGGAAGACTCACATAAAATATCAAGAACCAGAAATAGCATTTGACTTCAGTCGCAGTGAAAGTTATTAGGTTGGTACAAAAGTCATTGTGGCTTTTACCATTACTTTTAGTGGTAAAAACTGCAGTGACTTTTGCACCGAACTAATAGAAATAACTGGGCAATGCCTTCAGAATTTTGAGGGAAGGCCAGGCGCGGTGGCTCACGTCTATAATTCTAGCACTTTGGGAGACTACTTGAGGTTGACTACTTGAGGCTGAGAGTTCAAGACCAGCCTGGCCAACATGGTGAAACCTGTCTCTACCAAAAATACAAAAATTAACAGGGCATGGTGGTGCATGCCTGTAATCCCCAGCTAGCAGGAGGCTGAGGCAGGAGAATCGCTTGAACCCAGGAGGCAGAGGTTGCAGTAAGCGGAAATCACACCACTGCATTCCAGCCTGGGTGAAAGGGTGAGACTCTGCCTCAAAACAAAACGAAAAAGAAGTTTGGGGAAAAATTACTTCCAGCCAAGAACTCCATCTCTTGGCAAATTCAGCTGTTTCTTGGCACCAAGTAGTGGTTAATAGTAAATTCTTAGGTAAATATTTGGTAGATGGAGGACTGCATGGACAGTCTTAAAGAAAAATTAATGTTACCCAAATTCATAGCCACAGGAAGAGGCTTTACACTCCTTATTGAATCTGGGTGGGAAAAAAAAAAAGAGAGAGAGAAAGACAATTTTACCCTGAATCTCTCCCAAGGAACAAAATGCTTATGTTCATTTCCTCCACAGGTATCTACTGAGTACTGTGCCCTACACTCTACTAAGGCCTATATCAGGGGTCCCCAACCCCTGGACCAGAGACAGATAACAGACCGGTACCTGTTGGTGGCCTGTTAGGAGCCAGGCCACAGATCAGGAGGTGAGCAGGGAGCCAGCAAGCATTACCACCTGATCTCTGCCTCCTGTAAGATCAGCCACTGCATTAGATTCTCATAGGAGCGGGAACCCTATTGTAAACTGCCCAGGCAGGGAATCTAGGCTGCGTGCTTCTTATGAGAATCTAATACCTGATGATCTGAGGTGGAACAGTTTCATCCCGAAGCCATCCCATCCCACCTCCCTGGTCCATGGAAAAATTGTCTTCCACGAAACCAGTCTCTGATGCCAAAAAGGTTGGTGATCACTGATCTATATGGAATATTAGATAATGCATTCTACCATTGAATGTCTTTAATTCTAGTTTGGGAGAAGAGAAACATGTGTATTAAATCAATACTAGAAGCACTATATAGCAATATACACGATGTCACAATGCAGGATAAAATCTAGTGTCAAGGTAGAATTCCAAACAATGAGTGAAGAATGGGCAATTCACTACGGGCTAGAATACTCAGAAGAGGACTTATGGAGGAGGTAGGACTTGAACTGACTTTTAACAGCTAAGATTAGGTCAGTAGAGAAAAATGCAATGTTCCAGCCAGGGAAAAAAGAGGACAAAGCTGAGAATCAGGCAGACTCTGGATGGAGCAGAGTTGGTGTCAGGCATGGTGGGTGGTGAGATTTCAACTGGCAGGGACACACATTGGAGGGCCAGAATACCACGCCAAGAGGCTTGGGTTTTATAATGGGAAGCCATATGTGATGCCTTTCTGAAACTCTAGTTCTTCCTAATTATAACCATACAGAATCAGCAACTCCTTCCATTATATTTTCATAACCTCCTATATACATTTCCAACAGCATACATATCATGGTGAATGATGGTGATCTGTTTATGTGGCTGCCTTCCCCACTAGGCTAGGAGCTCTTAAGAGCCAATGCTTCCTTTACCATTAATTTTGCACTGCTTAGCACAGTACTATGGGCTTGGAACATATTTTTGAAGGAATAGAGTGAAAGGATAGTAGAGGCTGAGACAGACTCAGTGTAGGGAGAGATGTATGTTGCTGTTTCTATGTATCTCTTTCTGTCACCGCCTCCTGTAGTCACCAGAACTCCTCCCTATACTCTAGAGCTATGAAAAATCTAGTCCTGGGGAGAAACATGGATATTTCATGCTTTGAACTACTCAGGTGTCAGTCCAGAATTAGAACCTAAAGTAATCCCACCAGTCTCTGGCCCCATGCGATTCTTTATTGACAGTACTACTTGACTCTGAGAATGATTGCCCTGTCCTGACACAGGCTTCAATGAAATTGGTTCCCCAAATCCTGCAAAACAGCTTAATAAAGTAAACAGAATCCCTACCCACCCACTTCCTTTTGGCTCAAGAGAGGTCCCTCCTCTCTACATAAATATATATGGCTTCTCAATACTTCACGCTTTAGCCTTAACTCCCAGTTTGGAGAATTCTGCTGTCAATTTAACATCTGTCAATTCCCAATGCCTCACCAAAGCCATCTAGCAGTAGGAGCCAAGTGTCTGCTTTAGATTTCCAAAGCAGTCTTCTCTGCTGTGCTAGGAGCTCTGCACACTCCTGGGAAGTGACAGGAGCTACATAAACACGGCTCAGGTGACGTTGTGCATACTACGCTGGGAGGGTTGACCACATGATTTCTCAGCATCTCTAATTTCTGTAGTTACCACTGGGGGGGATATAACCTACATTCACTTCTAGACAATGTACCACAAAAGAGTCTTTTTAAAATATCTTAAAGATTCGTACATTATCTTGTTTTCCCTTAAGCAATACATACACAGCTCCTAGCAGTTACAGCTTTGTGAGTTCTATCCTGAAATGGCACCACAGCCAAATGTAATTAAAATGAAGGAACTATGCTTTGTTTCTCCCCTGCCTCCCACCTCAAAATTATTCCATATTTCTTTCCTTATGAATCAGGAAACAGCTGGTAAATCAATTCATTCTTTTTATTCCTTTTATCTCAAGCTGGGAAGGCCTTGTTAGCATAAACTTCTTTTTCTAAATAAGTAGTTCTCTGGATTCATTCTTTCAATAATTTATTGAGCAATTACTTTGAGTAAAAAAAAGCTTTTCTTAGAAAGACACAAAAATAAATAAGACAAAGTTTTTGCCCTTGAACAGCCCATGAGGGAAGACAGACATAAATGAAGAATTATAATATAATGTGAAAAGTACCACTATAGAAGTCTTTACACTGTGCTGGGGAAACCCAGTTATCACAGACTAGCCACATCCAGGAATGTTGAAGAAGCAATTCCATAGGAAATAACATTTAGTCTGGGTCTTATGGTCAGGGGTTGCTGAGGCGAAAGGACCCTCTAGTTCAGGCAAATAGTCCAGGCATTTGTACACTGGTGTCAAAGGTTCCACTAAAGGCATATCTTAAGAAAGTTTAGTAACAATCAACTAATGGAATAATGATTTACTCATTGAAATGCTTAATTGAGGATGACATTTCTTCTCTTGGCTTTTTGGTCTCCTGGTCAGCTGGCTCTTCTCAGAATAAGGGACTTAATGACTTGATTACATGTTATGAAAGTTACATTCATAAGTGGCCCTATTTGTAAGGTGTTCATGTAGTTTGCCCAGGAAAATACCATTTTATGCTCGTTGTCCGAGTATAAATGGTAACAGTGCCCTCTTTCATGATCAGATGTCTCTATGCTTAGACAATAAATAATATGACTTCTCTACTTATTTGAAAAATAAAATGTATAAAATATTTGTCTGACCAAGAAAATATGACTGTCTATTGGTAGATCCAATCATCTTGCTTCAGAAACCAAAAATGGCTTCATGCTTCTAAGAATAAAACACCTTTTCCAAGACAGATTACTTGTAGGTAGTGGGTAGACTCAATGAATACAAAAGTCCTTCCAAAGCACACAACTCTGGAATTAGAAGAGATTTCTCCCCTGATTCTTTTGAGCTAAGAGACAAACAAGAAAACCCTTGCCTCTTCTCCCACCTAGCACCATTTCTCACAGGCTAACAGAATACAATATTTAGTGTTTACGGGAAATGCAGTAGCAGGTTACCACTGGAAGAAATGCCCTTTGTTTTCCTTTTTCCAATGGGCTTTGTACCAAACAAAATGATTTCCATTTGTGACTAAGTCAAATGTCATTCTTCCTCCCTCCAGCTGGTAAAATGAATGGAATGTATTGAGAACTCAAGACCAAATAGCACAGAAAATCAGCCCCCATCTTTGCATTGTCACCACAGGCATTAGAGAACTCTGATTCTCAAGTTTGATTCAACAAATCACAAATACTTACTGTACCAGGCCTTGTGCTAAGATATGGGAATACAATAAGAAATAAGCTGTGCCACCGATCCTGGTATCAATCAGAAAAGGCTACATTATGTTACAATAACAAGCAGCTCAAAAAAAAAAGGCTTAAATGACAAAGGTTTATTTCTCAGACTCCATTTCAACCATAAATCAACTAAAAACTCTACTCTGCATAATCTCTTTCTGGGATCTAGGCTAAAGAAGCAACACTACCAGAAATGCTGTGAATCTCTGTGGGAGAATGGAAAGAATGTGGTGAAGCACACATTAGCTCTTAAAGCTTCCACCACAAAGGCATATCATCTACTCACATTTTATTGGCCAAAGCAAGTCACATGGCCACACCTAAGTTAAAAAGGAGAATAACAATCCTA